>NC_092281.1:7729391-7801891 GCF_036320965.1 Panulirus ornatus
TATTATGTATGATGCTCTCCTTGTATTCCCCCTTGTGTCCCTGAGACACGTCTTTGGGAGGAACCCTTCCCTGCCATATCCCCCTACCACCCATGTCAGAAATCCCTGTGGGAATGACCGACGGGAGGAGAGACAAGAGACGACCTCACTCTGATATCCTTCCACCATGCCAAGTATGACGATATGCTTCAGCCATACCAAAGGACCCTTGCCCGGGGACGGCTGTGTGGTCCGTGGACAATCCTCTCTTGTGCAGTGCCCTCGACTGTACTTCATAGGAACGCGTCACCAGCTGCTATGTTCTCGCTAGCTACCTCTCTCCGAGGAGGAGGTGTGGAGGGAGGGAGTGTGTGGCAACATATTCCCCGGGTTGTGACATCGCTCCTATGTAGCCGCTGTAAAACTCTTCAAGTTCGGAAATTCGGGAGGGAAGAAGAAGAAGAAAGAAAAAAAAACCTGAGGCCTGGAACCTTTGTCTGGCACTGTAGTTTTATTCCACATTTCTTGGAAACAGTTGAGAGGATTTCTTTGTCAGGGTTGAGTCCTTATTTTTTTTTAGGGTGGGTTGGTGGGTGGTGGGTGGATGGGTGGGTGTGGGAAGGGTGTTTCGTTTTCTTTCTGGGTAGCCTGGGGTATGAAAGTAGTCAGGAGACTAAGAATGAGGTTTTTTATGAAAAAGTTCGAGATAACGCGAGGCTTGGCTGTGTCAGCTCCTCTCCTGAGCTACTGGGGGAAGATTTTTGTGTGCGTGTCTGTGTGTGCGTGTCTGTGTGTGTGTGTGTGTGTGTGTGTGTGTTCGAGATTCCCCAACGTGGCTGACGATGACGTCCTCGACGGCTTCAAGGTCACGACTTGTGGCGAAGTACTGCAGGGCGCTTCGAGTCAGTGGGGCTGGTGGTGGTGGTGCTGCTCTTGGTGTGGCTGCTTCTGCTGTTCCTGCTGCTGTTCCTGCTGTTCCTTCTGCTGCTGCTGTTATTTCCGTTGCTACTGCTGGTGTTACTGTGGTCTTACCTGGTGATGACCTGCTTGTTAAACTGTTTTTGTTTTAATGTTTATTCTGGCTTGTAATCATGTTGATAATTGGATGAATGTGTACTATGAATAAGACTGACTCAATGAATGGTCAGATTGATAACTAAATGAAAACAATGATGTAAATGGATGAATTATGAAGATTATGTATATCACGTGATGACCGCATGACAACACACGTGTCCATAGAACATATTTGACATCCCAGCCACTGGGGGTCGAACAGGTGTCCTGACGCGCTACCACTTGGCCACCGTGTGCTGAGAACGAGTGGCCGACTGGATCGTAATCCAGTCCCCGTTCGGTCCTTCAGGTACTGCAGGGCTCAGAGGTATGTGTGTGTGTGTGTGTGTGTGTGTGTGTGTGTGTGTGTGTGTGTGTGTGATTTCTATTTGTGTGTTGCGGGGAGAGAGTTTTCTACTCGCGTTGCGCCGTCTTTTAACCTTGTTTATATGTACTATGTCTTTGCTCCCATGTTCACACACACACACACACACACACACACACACACACACACACACACACACACACACACACACACACACAGCAGCCAAAGCCAGGGAGCCATTTATTGTCAAGCCTCGAGGGGAGGATGAAGAGCTGGGTTGGCTGTGGGCAGACTGCCGCGAGAAATACTCGAACTCAGGCAGGCCCGAGCATGAATAATGGTCAGCGACCATATACACTTTTTCTTATTCCTTCACCTTAATTCTTTTCATTTTCTTATCTCACTCATAAACCTCCATCGACGTTCATCTCTTCTGTTTCTAAACACTTCTTCCTCACCGTTAATGATAATTTACCTCGAGCGGCAATTCAGTAATCAGCGGGCCATTTTCTTCGTTTTCTGAACGTTCCTGTGTATCATAACGAACCATAACATTCGTCTCCTTAGACGGTTCAGTCATTTCACTGTGATCAAACTCCTCCTTTTTTTTGTGTTGGTTATCAGGATCGTTTGCCACCAGTGTTGTTCGCTGAGGCATTTCACCAACTTTAGCCTCTACCCCGTCTTTGCCGACCCTTCCTTTTAAGCTTTAGGGAAACCGTTCTTTTCCTTTTTCCCCCCCCTCTTCCCTTCTTTTTTCTCCCTCTCACTTTATATAAGTATCTCATCTCTTCCTGTATTTAGAGTTAACGGCAAGATATTTCAGTGCTGCTCGTTAGGTCTTCTCTTTAACTACATCATTTTTTGGGAGAGGTGGTTATGGCCATTTTCCGTTACGCTAATGATGCTCCAGTCATTTCTGTGTACAGTTTGCTCCATCCTATATGACAAATGATTACGGCTTATTGCTAGCGGTTTAATAATGTTGGTTCTCCCATTACTCTCATGGTTCTGCACCGTCGTCTGTATTATAGATAAGCTGTGGTTTGTGGCTGCTTACGATAGTTTGATCACTTCCATAGGGAGGAAGGGCAGTTATTTTCGTGTCTTGCCGATGATTATAGATAAATTATGCCTTATTATGTTCTAATTGTGTCCCATAAAGATCGTATATCCTCATGCACCATAGTCATTTACAACTTCCGCTTTTAACGGCATATTTGTAAGTTCCATGGATACTCAATGGGTCGGAGACCCTTATGAGCTGCCACCATTAATGATGGTTCGCTTGTTTTCCCTGAGTGGTGGCGTCGCACTTTCTTGCGTCTCTTTATTACCTTCACCGCCACACGTCGTCGTTACTTACGGGTAAGGGCGAATAAGAGGCTTCTATGTTGTCTGATAGTGACCTTAATGTACGTTTAAGATATGTAGTTGTTGCTTCCTCCCCCTTCAACCATAGTGGGTGGGTTAGGGTAAGATTTGGGGGGGTAGGAATGGGGGAGGTTGTTGTCTCAATCTTTGATACATTCTGCTCGTCTCACTCGATTTGATGCATGTTTTCCCACGCACTTCATCATTCGAGTTATAGAGTCTTCAGAGTCTTCATTATTTCGATATTCTTAACAGTACTTCTCCTTTTTCAAAGTCTTCGCTGCGTCGGTGGAATCAAAGGTTCTTCTGGTAGTGATACGATACTGTATGCAAACTGCTTTGCTCTGTCGCGTTGCCTCCTCTTACACAAGCGACTCAGAAGAGTTAATGATTACCAGAGGAAAATATGAAACACAAGAGACTCGTACAAAAGATATATTTGAGAAGAACGATAAACAAGAGTCTGGTGGAATCCAAGAACCTCTTAGGAAAGAAAGCTACTTCTACAGGAGGTTACTGGATCCGAAAAGATATCTTTGAAAAGTAAGACACAGGGATGTACTGGAATCCAAGAAGATATCTCAGAAAAAAAGACGCAGAGGTAACTCTGGAATCCATCGGAAGAACGCGTCACTTCCTGGAAAACTGGAGGGTGAGAGAGGGAGAGAGAGAGAGAGAGGTATTCCTTTGGGCCCGAGATCTGGAATCGGTTCGCGTCTGTATCGGATATGTTTCGCCTTCTACCGCTCAGATTCCACGAACGTCGATGTTTTACCTGCTTTAAAAGTTTTCCGTTTTATATTTCAATCCTTAAGTTGTTGATCTTATATCTCAATTTTGTCTTTAATGTCATCTGACCTGCAATCTTAATGAAGTTAGTCGTTCTTCAAGAGGGAAGAGCTATATCTAGTCCCTTAATATGATCCCTACTTCACATTATTATGTCTTAAATGATTCTCTTGCCCTTACGCTTCGCTCTTGGGGGCTGGAAGAGTAAGGGTTTTGCCCTGAATCTGAGCGTCCCAGTTTGCATTCACTATATCGCGTCATCGTATTATTCATTCGTTGCTAGAGTGGCTGGTTGAACTGGTTGAGGGTTAAGGAGGGACTTTTCATCTTGATTGTTGGGTCAGAACTGTTCGAGGGTTGGAGGTGTGAGATGTCACCGATGATTGGCGAGCCCCTGGGCCGGCAGGTAAAGTTTGCCTGCTGCCAGCCGTCTGAATAAAAATGTCGTACGGTTACAAGGGCGCGACTATATTACCCCGTTACAGCTTATGTGAAAAGACTCTTCAAGCTTTGCGTCTCGTGCGATCTCAGTGAAGTTCCTTCCCTCTTGTCTTATCTTCGTTTACACTCTCATCCTAATCTTCTCCTTCTTTATCTAAATCTCTTTTCTCAATTGGTTTTCCTCTGTGCTTCCTTGTTTCTCTCTGACTCTAATCATCCCTCTCTTTCCTTTCTTTTTCCCACTCCATCACCAAGTTCTTCTCTTCTGTATCTCACCCTCCATCGTCCTCTTCCGATTCCCCTCCATCTCTGTCCTTCCCTTCTCCTCGTCTTCCATCTCCCTAAAGCCTCCCTCACCCACTCTCCCTCTGCTACTTTTTCCACCGTCTGATCCTTCCTCGCTCCTCATCACTCTTTAACTTCCTTCCTGCCGCTCTCCTCCTACTTCACACCTCTTTTTCTACTCCTTCCTGTCCTTCTCTCTCTCTCTCTCTCTCTCTCTCTCTCTCTCTCTCTCTCTCTCTCTCTCTCTCTCTCTCTCTCTCTCCCCCCTCTCTCTCTCTGAGCTCTACCATCATCCCATCATACTCCTCCTCCTCTGGTAAGTAGTAAATATCCCCCCCCTCTTTCTCCTCCCACGCTGAAGTCCCCTCTATGCCCCCTTTACCCCTCCCCGCCCCCCCTCCTTCACCCATTAGAAAAGGCTGGGGTGCAATGAAGGGGACACACAGACGGACGGGCGGGAGAGAGAGAGAGAGAGAGAGAGAGAGAGAGAGAGAGAGAGAGAGAGAGAGAGAGAGAGAGAGAGAGAGAGAGAGAGAATGGTGTAGTAGGTGTGGTGGTGGGGGAGGCTTGTGTGGACGCTGGAGATAAGAGAGACCCAGGGGGTCGCTATGGCTGAAGCACCTATCTTACAATCCAGCACACACAGCCTTGTGGCCATTACAGGGGGGTCCAGATACACCTCACCCCTGGGGTAGGTCAGTGTCCAACCCTCGACCACTAAGGCCTACCGCCGTCTGAAAATACATTACTACTGTATTTTTGTCGGCACTACAGCTCTAGCCTGGTTGTACTACAGCCATTAAGCAAGGCTTTCCACCTCCAAAGATTGTAATGTGAAGCTGATTTGTTATCATACGTCAACATATTCATGCTAGAATATATATAAATGTTCGTGCATCGAGCTTACATATATATATATATATATATATATATATATATATATATATATATATATATATATATATATATATATATATATATATATATATACATATATATATATATATATATATTTTTTTTTTTTTTTTTTTTTTATACTTTGTCGCTGTCTCCCGCGTTTGCGAGGTAGCGCAAGGAAACAGACGAAAGAAATGGCCCAACCCCCCCCCCCATACACATGTACATACACACGTCCACACACGCAAATATACATACCTACACAGCTTTCCATGGTTTACCCCAGACGCTTCACATGCCTTGATTCACTCCACTGACAGCACGTCAACCCCTGTATACCACATCGCTCCAATTCACTCTATTCCTTGCCCTCCTTACACCCTCCTGCATGTTCAGGCCCCGATCACACAAAATCTTTTTCACTCCATCTTTCCACCTCCAATTTGGTCTCCCTCTTCTCCTCGTTCCCTCCACCTCCGACACATATATCCTCTTGGTCAATCTTTCCTCACTCATTCTCTCCATGTGACCAAACCATTTCAAAACACCCTCTTCTGCTCTCTCAACCACGCTCTTTTTATTTCCACACATCTCTCTTACCCTTACGTTACTTACTCGATCAAACCACCTCACACCACACATTGTCCTCAAACATCTCATTTCCAGCACATCCATCCTCCTGCGCACAACTCTATCCATAGCCCACGCCTCGCAACCATACAACATTGTTGGAACCACTATTCCTTCAAACATACCCATTTTTGCTTTCCGAGATACTGTTCTCGACTTCCACACATTTTTCAAGGCTCCCAAAATTTTCGCCCCCTCCCCCACCCTATGATCCACTTCCGCTTCCATGGTTCCATCCGCTGACAGATCCACTCCCAGATATCTAAAACACTTCACTTCCTCCAGCTTTTCTCCATTCAAACTCACCTCCCAATTGACTTGACCCTCAACCCTACTGTACCTAATAACCTTGCTCTTATTCACATTTACTCTTAACTTTCTTCTTCCACACACTTTACCAAACTCAGTCACCAGCTTCTGCAGTTTCTCACATGAATCAGCCACCAGCGCTGTATCATCAGCGAACAACAACTGACTCACTTCCCAAGCTCTCTCATCCCCAACAGACTTCATACTTGCCCCTCTTTCCAGGACTCTTGCATTTACCTCCCTAACAACCCCATCCATAAACAAATTAAACAACCATGGAGACATCACACACCCCTGCCGCAAACCTACATTCACTGAGAACCAATCACTTTCCTCTCTTCCTACACGTACACATGCCTTACATCCTCGATAAAAACTTTTCACTGCTTCTAACAACTTGCCTCCCACACCATATATTCTTAATACCTTCCACAGAGCATCTCTATCAACTCTATCATATGCCTTCTCCAGATCCATAAATGCTACATACAAATCCATTTGCTTTTCTAAGTATTTCTCACATACATTCTTCAAAGCAAACACCTGATCCACACATCCTCTACCACTTCTGAAACCGCACTGCTCTTCCCCAATCTGATGCTCTGTACATGCCTTCACCCTCTCAATCAATACCCTCCCATATAATTTACCAGGAATACTCAACAAACTTATACCTCTGTAATTTGAGCACTCACTCTTATCCCCTTTGCCTTTGTACAATGGCACTATGCACGCATTCCGCCAATCCTCAGGCACCTCACCATGAGTCATACATACATTAAATAACCTTACCAACCAGTCAACAATACAGTCACCCCCTTTTTTAATAAATTCCACTGCAATACCATCCAAACCTGCTGCCTTGCCGGCTTTCATCTTCCGCAAAGCTTTTACTACCTCTTCTCTGTTTACCAAATCATTTTCCCTAACCCTCTCACTTTGCACACCACCTCGACCAAAACACCCTATATCTGCCACTCTGTCATCAGACACATTCAACAAACCTTCAAAATACTCATTCCATCTCCTTCTCACATCACCACTACTTGTTATCACCTCCCCATTTACGCCCTTCACTGAAGTTCCCATTTGCTCCCTTGTCTTACGCACCCTATTTACCTCCTTCCAGAACATCTTTTTATTCTCCCTAAAATTTACTGATAGTCTCTCACCCCAACTCTCATTTGCCCTTTTTTTCACCTCTTGCACCTTTCTCTTGACCTCCTGTCTCTTTCTTTTATACTTCTCCCACTCAATTGCATTTTTTCCCTGCAAAAATCGTCCAAATGCCTCTCTCTTCTCTTTCACTAATACTCTTACTTCTTCATCCCACCACTCACTACCCTTTCTAAACAGCCCACCTCCCACTCTTCTCATGCCACAAGCATCTTTTGCGCAATCCATCACTGATTCCCTAAATACATCCCATTCCTCCCCCACTCCCCTTACTTCCATTGTTCTCACCTTTTTCCATTCTGTACACAGTCTCTCCTGGTACTTCCCCACACAGGTCTCCTTCCCAAGCTCACTTACTCTCACCACCTTCTTCACCCCAACATTCACTCCTCATATATATATATATATATATATATATATATATATATATATATATATATATATATATATATATATATATACATATCACCCCTGGGGATAGGGGAGAAAGAATACTTCCCACGTAATCCCTGCGTGTCGTAAAAGGCGACTAAAAGGGGAGGGAGCGGGAGGCTTGAAATCCTCCCCTGTCCTTTTTTGATTTTCCAAAAGAGGAACAGAGAGGGGTCAAGTGAGGATATTCCCTCAAAGGGTCCGTCCTCTGTTCTTAACGCTACCTCGCTAATGCGGGAAATGTGTGTGTGTGTGTGTGTGTGTATGTGTGTGTGTGTGTGTGTGTGTGTGTATGTGTGTATGTGTGTGGCAACTAACATTATAGATGTGGTAGCTCAATGTGGTCATCGAGAACTGGAAGTCACCTTCAGCGAAGCGCGGAGAAATGGTTACGGATTGGAACAACAGAACAACAGAAGCCAGATGACGGTGTCATAACGCCAGAGGCAGAAATAAAGTACATACGAAGCGAAGACTCGACGGAAGAATCATGAAAAGGAATCATCCAATGAAGTCGAGATCTGAAAATTCTTAAAATTAGAAGACCATAATCAAGCCAGCAAAATGTTTTCGGAAACTAGAATGTGAAAGAATATTTATCAAAGACAGAACTGATGAGTTTATAGAAAATTGATGAGTTTATAGTAGATCCAAATGACTTCAATGAAAAATGGAGTGATAATTCAAGAAAAAATAATTGCCTAATGTAGGAAGACTCGAAGTGAGAAAACTTAGCCAACGAATCCCTATTATCAGGGCAGAAATTGGATTGTTGCAAGGAGACTATAATGGAAAGTCAATTGGTAAAGAATCTATACCATCTATACTGTACCATACGTACCATAGTTGATATAATACCTATCGAATTCTTCAAAACAGTGAGTGTAAATGCGAAACTTGAACCATTCACTGTTGCAGAAAATACATAAAAGTGAAGGAAAAGATACCATCTGGCTGGGGAAGACAGACAATGTGACCGGTATTCAAAAAGCGCGATTCGGGGAAACATGAGAAGTATCGGGGAATTTCCTTCATTCAAGACATGAGAGAGAGAGAGAGAGAGAGAGAGAGAGAGAGAGAGAGAGAGAGAGAGAGAGAGAGAGGATCGAACGGCGGCGGTAGACTTAGGAGCGTGTATCAAATGACGGTGGGATGAAAATGAACCAGATGAAGTCTGAGGTCTGAGGTTAGTTATTTGGAAGAGATCGAAAGAAGTCTTGAGCATGAGGGTAAATTGGTAGGTATCAAACCACAAACAACTGAAGTTAAGTACCTTGGTGTCAGATTATCAGGTGCAGGGTTAATCATCAAGCAGAAATAACTGAAAGGATGAAAAGTACAGTTTATTGCTACAAGGTTCTCCTCCTCAACATTACCGGAGGAAAGACACATTCTAAGTTCAAAGACTTAAATTCAACACTCTGCTCATCCAACAGTATCATATGGAGCCGAAACATGGACATTAGCCATCCCTAGTACACGAGTATTGATCGCGGCGGAAATGAAGACAGTCAGCATCATTCAGGCGAAGCAAAGCTGAAGACAGTACGAAGTCGAGAAAATGGGAAGAGCTTAAATTGGACCACCACTCATGACAACAATTGCACATGCAAGGACAAGATGGCTGGGACGAATGAGGAGGCTGCATGAGGAAAGAATACCCGAAATAACATGTCACTGGATATCCACAGGGAGGAGACTGCCAGGCAGACCTAGAGAGAGGAGAGAGAGGCGGAGAGATGAGACTCAGGAAATCTTGACGAAATATAGAACTGGAAGACGGGAGAGACAACAAGAAAATGGAGCTTTCCAGAGGAAATTGGAATGGTTGTCAACGATACTCCTCGCTGACAGGGTGCAATATATATATATATATATATATATATATATATATATATATATATATATATATATATATATATATATATTTTTTTTTTTTTTTTTTTTTTTTTTTTTTTTTTTATACTTTGTCGCTGTCTCCCGCGTTTGCGAGGTAGCGCAAGGAAACAGACGAAAGAAATGGCCCAACCCCCCCCCCCCATACACATGTACATACACACGTCCACACACGCAAATATACATACCTACACAGCTTTCCATGGTTTACCCCAGACGCTTCACATGCCTTGATTCAATCCACTGACAGCACGTCAACCCCTGTATACCACATCGCTCCAATTCACTCTATTCCTTGCCCTCCTTTCACCCTCCTGCATGTTCAGGCCCCGATCACACAAAATCTTTTTCACTCCATCTTTCCACCTCCAATTTGGTCTCCCTCTTCTCCTCGTTCCCTCCACCTCCGACACATATATCCTCTTGGTCAATCTTTCCTCACTCATTCTCTCCATGTGCCCAAACCATTTCAAAACACCCTCTTCTGCTCTCTCAACCACGCTCTTTTTATTTCCACACATCTCTCTTACCCTTACGTTACTTACTCGATCAAACCACCTCACACCACACATTGTCCTCAAACATCTCATTTCCAGCACATCCATCCTCCTGCGCACAACTCTATCCATAGCCCACGCCTCGCAACCATACAACATTGTTGGAACCACCATTCCCTCAAACATACCCATTTTTGCTTTCCGAGATAATGTTCTCGACTTCCACACATTTTTCAAGGCTCCCAAAATTTTCGCCCCCTCCCCCACCCTATGATCCACTTCCGCTTCCATGGTTCCATCCGCTGCCAGATCCACTCCCAGATATCTAAAACACTTCACTTCCTCCAGTTTTATATATATATATATATATATATATATTCAGACTGACTTGTCTACAAACACGCATAACTTGCCTACACAACACATAACCAACTGGACGGATCTCTTGTCACCCTTTGTACTACTCATTAGGAATATTTACGGTCCTGCGCCATCACTTTCCTCGAATAACTAGCGGCCATTGGAGCCTAACTACCGACCAGGGTCATTACAGTGACGGTAACGATGTGGCCGACACTAGCACAGACGGGCCAAGTTTGGCTGTAATAAGGATGATTGTGAGCCAAGTTCTCCCTAACTTTTACCTCGGGAACTGCTGACTGTGTTGTGTTGCTGCTCCCCCCCCCCCCCCCCCCCCTCTCTCTCTCTCTCTCTCTCTCTCCCTCTGCTGTTTCTCCTCCTCCCGTATATTTCTTCTTCTCGTTCTCTGATAGCCAATATAGGAGCGGTGGAATAAGCTTTTATTTTTTACTTTTTCCTATGGTGGGTTCTCGCCCCTCTGAATCAACACATGGGGCTTGCCTTGCGGGCGTCGATGGATGGGTGGGGTGTTGGTCCTCTCTCCCTCCCTCCCTCTCTCTCTCTCTCTCTCTCTCTCTCTCTCTCTCTCTCTCTCTCTCTCTCTCTCATGCTATTTTCCCCCCATTTTTGGGGAGGACTTACGTTCCCCTGCATGGGGAAGATGGGGCGGGAGGGAGAAAGTGTGGAGGGGTCTTGAGTCGTGTGTGTCTGGATGAGGTTTACATTTGCTTCAAAATGTAGAATTTCAAATGTCCTGTTACAGGTGTGTTGCTGTAAGGGAAAGGGAAGGTGCCTGGAATGAGGCTACCGACCAGTTCTCTGTCGTAAAATTTCAAACATATATTCTGGCGAAAATATATATATATATATATATATATATATATATATATATATATATATATATATATATATATATATATATATATATATATAGCACACTCTCTTGTATAAAGAGAGAACCCCACGTAAATGGTCAATAATGAAGGCAAGTTCTTCTGTGATATAATGACCAAGAAATGGGTGTTAAACACAAACTCTTCTCTGACCTAGTGACAAAGAAATGGGTCTTACTGTTCGAGAGGTCCCCTTAACCCCCCCTTCCGCCATTGCGGATAATGGTATACCCAGAACCATTATGTTTCCAGGCCGTTAAAGTACGTACGACGATGCTGTGCGAGGGAAGATATTCGGAGGAAAATCCAGGGTACAAGCTCAGATATCAGGAGGCATTAACCAGATAACAGGTTTTCCGCGAGGCGACGTTACAAGAGCCGAGGAACAGAACCAACAGACTTTTCATAAAGGGAGAATTGCTCTCCTCTGTATCGTGTGTCGGGTGGTGGTAGGGTTCGTAGACGGGAGATTTTCAACGAAGACTAGACCCGCGAGCTACACAAACATTTCAAATCTGAAGAAACAAAACCAGGATATTTCTAGCGTGTGAGAAACTCGAGCTAAAATCGTTCCATGATGTGTAGTACCTGGAAAAGTACGTCTTCTATTTTTCCATGATTTCTTTGACCAGGTGACGAGGTAGGAGTGGGGGGAAGACTCCAAGGGTAGTTACATCCAAGGCTGGAAGAAGAACTCTGAGCTAATGACGATTCAATATGGATGACTTCCAGTCTTACATGTGGGTGCAAGATATAAAGATGAAAGAATTCCCTGCTCGCTAGGATCCTACTGGCAGAATTTCGGATCAGTAGTGTTCCAAGATGATGAGAGAGAGAGAGAGAGAGAGAGAGAGAGAGAGAGAGAGAGAGAGAGAGAGAGAGAGAGAGAGAGAGAGAGAGAGCTCTTTGACAACAGCGCTTCTCTCGGTAAGATTTCTAATCAGTAGCGCTTCAAGACAGTGGGTATTCCCCGTCAGCACTGATTCCATGTGTGATATTTTCAATTTAAGGATCTCCCAGCAGAGGTGATTCTCTCGGTAAGTCTCCTCACCGGCTACGTTTCGCTCCAGTGATGCTCCTGGAGGTAAAAGATTTATGAGTCCGAGCGTTGTCGGAAGGTAAGCACCTCGGATCTTCAGGTAAGAGATCCCTCGGACGGGTAATATTCCAGGCCGTAAATCACAATAGTCCAGATGGAAAATGTTCCATCCCGGAAGCATAGAAAACGGGGTCAGTGCTCTGGAAGATGCCGTAGATCACTGAAGTTTTCCCGGATGGCTGACGGAGCCTCAAGACCCAAGTTTCCCCCTCTTCCAGTTTCATTGTTTTATCACCGTAGTGGTAAATACTGTCTGTGGTTTTCCTTCCCTTCTTCTGCATCTCCGTACTTCGTGTGGTGTCTGTAAAGACGCCAGTGCAAGTGTGTGTGTGTGTGTGTGGCAGAGAAGGATGGGAAGACGAGGGTTGTTTGGTAATATAAAAGTGAAGCCAATGTGTGGCTCATAGGGAGGTAGTGCGAGGTGTTCCAGATCTGTGAGGACGAGAGGAGTACAGTGGGTAAGTTCGATGAGTAAGGGGAGAGTAAGTAAGTTGCGTCAGTCCATGATGTTAGAGGTGGAGTAATTATATAAGGAACGAGAACATTCAATTTTTGGCATCTTGTAAAATTTTTCTTTGATTCAAATTTTTTTTCGACCACATTTATTCCTTCTTTTGTGGATGAAGCGTTATAAAATGTCCTTTTTCTCATCCAAGCCTGATCAGCGTTTATTTTGACGCGGTTCTAAACAGGAAATGAGAACAATCGTCTGGTAATACTGGAGAACCGAACAGTTGTAAAGTACGCATACCCAACGCTATGTCATTTTCACTGAGACGTGGGAATGTTTTCTTAAAAATTCCCAATCACTTTTCGGGGAGAGAGAGAGAGAGAGAGAGAGAGAGAGAGAGAGAGAGAGAGAGAGAGAGAGAGAGAGAGAGAGAGAGGAACAAAACACTCGCAATTGAGGACTCCCCTTTGAATCGGGCCATACTGGGGTACGCCAGCGATGCACTGCATGGTACGCGCGCATTTCGAATTACAGGACCTGGGTTCGAGAATATATATATATATATATATATATATATATATATATATATATATATATATATATATATATATATATATATATCCGTATTCGTTTCGAACTTTTCAGGGTACAGATTACCATCCATGCGCCCGCCAGGCACATACACGAAGTGCTTCACCGCACATCATCCATCACGCATAACTTATCCCCGAACTCATCCATGAATCACTCCCAAGCACCCATTTCCCTCCATATGGACCTAGCCATTTATTTTCGCAACGAATCTCATTTCCATTTCTTTCCTCTTTTTCTTTTTATGCCAATCTTTCTCCTTACTCTGTGTCTGTCTGTCTCTTTTTGCTTCTCTCTCTCTCTCTCTCTCTCTCTCTCTCTCTCTCTCTCTCTCTCTCTCTCTCTCTCTCTCTCTCTCTCTCTCTCTCTCTACTCTCTGTCTCTGTCTTTCTCGCTTCTTCTATGTCTCTCTCTTGTTTCTTCTTTTCTCCCTTCTGTCTATCTAATATGTGACTGTTGCGTGTCCACCTTTGCTGCTGTCTGACAGCTGTGTCCTCCAGATTGTGGCCTCAACCCAACACCTCACCTCTCCTTGGTTGCGGAGGAGGAGGGGGGTCGTCACCACCTCTCCTTGGTTGCGGAGGAGGAGGGGGGTCGTCACCACCTCTCCTTGGTTGCGGAGGAGGAGGGGGGTCGTCTCCACCTCTCCTTTGGTTGCGGAGGGTGATGGTGACAGAAGTGCTCCCATCAGGCCAGGTAGCCAGGCCATAATAAGGTGCTTTATATTCTCCATTACGCTTGTTCCTTACTTTCCCATCCCCGTGAAATATGTCTTTTACCTCAGACAATACATCGGGGTTAAAACATCTCTCCCACAATGAATATTAATGACGCGAGGTGTTGTAGGTTATTTTCGCCGCCTGCTACTGACTTGCTCAGAACAAAAAAAAAAAAAAAAAAGGTGGTGGTTTTGAAGAGCGAGTCAAAAATCTCGGGATATCCAGGAGACAAGGATTTTCGAGGGGTTTATGGAGGCCCCAGGGATTGGATTAGTGGCTGCGAGGGCTGTAGTCTTGATAGAACCCGTGTGGTGGCTGGGTGTTGGTGGCGGAGTGGGGGGGGGGATAAATTGTTAACGATATTATCTATTTTCTTTTGTTCTTCTTTTGCTTCAGGTCCGGAACCCACCTTCAGAAACCTCACTCCAAAAGCTAAGGGTTTGAAGTAGCGTTTAAGGAGAAGAGTATTTTCTTTTTTTTTGAGGGAGGATTTTGGAGGGTATGGCCGGGGCTTTTGGGATTTACGGTTGAAAGGGGGGAAGGGGGAAGTGGGGAGGGAGGCGACAGACAGGTTGAATATAAATTATAGAAAAAGAATTAGGGCTTAAGGAAAGAGCATAGGTCAAAGGAACATGATCTTAGGAGTTATCGAACACATGGTGCGGGATTTAAAGGGATTTTGCGGAAGGCACAAAAATACGTTCCGGCAGCTAGACACGAATGTTATTTTTGAACTCTAAAGCTAAGCAACACAGTACAGAAAACGGGATTTTGAAATTTTTCAGACACTAATGGACAAGTTTATTGAGAAATGTGTCCATAAGGATTAACCTTTTTGGTGTCAATGAGACGATACTCCAGAATTTGTAAAGAATTTCTGGGAATGCATTGATAGAATTGTGGAAAGAAGATTAGAGATAGAGAGAGAGAGAGAGAGAGAGAGAGAGAGAGAGAGAGAGAGAGAGAGAGAGAGAGAGAGAGAGGATATAAATGAAATTTTGTTTACCGTGACAAATTTCGAGCTCAAAGGCGGGGGGATCAGGGGGGAATTTACAACACAAAGACATGGATTTAAGGAGATTGTGGAATACAGATGGCAGGAAATATGGCAGCTTCCTGGTCGGTTGCCTGTCTGTGTATTTTCCTTTTGCAAAAGTTCGATGTCTGACGACGAAAGAGAAAAAAAAAAAAAATCTCCTGGATTTTTAAAGTAGAAGGGAAGAGCGATTTGGCCTGGAAGAACTTCGAAATCGGTTTGATGTACGATGGTATGGTACGTGTAGAACACACGAAGATAAAAGATCAGAATATTTTTTTTGGGGGGTTTGCGTTCGACGCACAAGCCCTGGCTGTGAAACAAGTTACGGTTTTCGCTATACTGTAATGAGACCAGTTGCAAAAGATTTTTTTTTTTTCTAATTTCATTTTCAATATCCGTCGTCGTTTTTTGGTCTTGTTTAAAAGGTCTGACGTTTCTGCTGTTGCTGGTGTTGCTGAGGCTTATTCTGTTCCTCCTCTCCATCTGACCGTTGCCATATCTATATAAGGATAGATAGATAGAAGGGTAGATAGACATATTATTAAAGATGAACAGCTTAAAATTCATTTAAATTCCAGGAAATAGAACCCTGCCTATAGGCATCCAATCTTTACAGAGAACAAATAGACTGATGATAGAAAAAATTGCATTTTAAAAGACCAGATCCTTAGAAAAAGGAAGGAAAAGAAGTAGTGAAGGACAGCTAAGTGTAGCAAAAGTGTAGAGTTGATATGGAATGCGGAAAAACTCCCCCAGAGATTTAGTGCATCTGGTGGAATACAAGCTTCAGTACTCTGGCAAGTCCCATCTCAGAGTGAAGCGAGAGAAGGAAAAAGAAGGAGGGATCAATTAGCTAATTACTTTGGGCTCGTCTAGTGGTCATGAAGGAGCCACACACACACACACTGTCAGTGACCCTCGGCTCTTCAAAGTTTGGTGTGGGCGGTGTGACGGGCGGGACCAAACTTGTCAGCCGGATTTCCCTTCGCAAGATTAACCCAGTGCAATCTGTTGAGTGGGAGGGAAGACTAGGGTGATGGAATCCAGGGTGAAGGAGAGAGAGGAGGAGGAGGGGCTGTGGTGAGTGTTTGTGGAGACTGTGGGGGTATTTGTGGGCGTTGGATGATGTCGGAGGGTGTTGGAGTGGTGTTGGAGTGTGGCGCGGAGTTGAATGGGTATTGGAGGCCACAGGTTTGCTCAGAATGAAAGGAAAATGACTAGGGGGCAACCTGATTTTACATCCTTCTTTTTTTTCAAACTAGTTTAATAATATCAACAATCCTTCGAAATATGCAAGAATTGATCAATCACAGGCCATAACGTGAGATTAAGCGGGAAACGTGATAGACAAGATGTAGGTGATTCCTTTTGTAGTATAAGACTAGTGTATGTATCGAACAAACTCAGTTATGAGATTCTGAAAGCCAGTAGATTGTTTGAAAAGCTGTGTGACATCAGAGAATGATAGAGAGATATGAAGAAACAGGAGCGCAGACATACAGACAGACGCAAAGGAATAGGTACGCAAAACAAACAGAGAAACAGAGAGGGACAGGAACACAAACATGCAGATGGCCAGACGCGACTCCAGACAGAGCCACACCGAGAGACAGGTGCTCAAACATACGGGCAGAAAGAAGAAGGACAGACAGACAGACAGACAGACGCTCCTTACTCCTCCCCTCCCCGCCCTTAATGCTCACCCTTTTTCTTCAACCTAAAACTCCATCGCGAACCAAAACCCCTTCTTTTAAGACCTCGTTGAATAACCGCCTGTATAACATGAATAAGAAGGATCTGCTACAGTGATAGTTGTAGAATTATACAGGATGAAGACTGAACATAAACAAGAAGGATTTCACCCGGATGGATCGAGTGATTATAGTTAATTATACATTTTTTGGTGATTATTTACGGCTCTCAGAGCGGGGCGATAGGCCATAAGGCTGCGAGCTGTTCCCTTCTCAGGCATTAGAATATCAAATAGTTTCGTCGGAATTTTACGACAGTGATAACAGAGCCGGCTGAATTAGGAGGACTTTGGTTAAACAGCTGCGCAGATGAAAGATCAACACGAACTTTCAACTGTTAAGGGAAAAAGCTAACACCAGCAGAATCTTTAGTCAGTAAGGTCACCAAAATTTACAGTTGCGATCACTTTAGTCACCGACATTTACGGTTGTTATCACTATGGTCACCGAAATTTACAGTTGTAATCATCAGGGGTCCCTAAGATTTACATTGTAATCACCAGGGTCCCCCAAATTTACAATTCTAATTATCAGGGTCATCAAAATTTACAGTGGCAATCACCAGGGCTACCAAAATTTACAGTTTTACACCATCCAATTGGGGAAAAATCAGGCGTCTTCTTAAAGATAAAGTAGACGAGGAAAAATGATGGAATATGAGGTGCCTCCACCGTATCGTTGTGTGAATTAATTTTCACACATTCAGTATCATCTTCATCCGGTAATATGATCATTCTTCGAATTCAATTCAGTAAGGACTTTTCTCTTGTGAAACACCAGTGTCCCTGAAATTTCCTGAAGCTGATAAAGAAAAAAAAAAGACTGAACACTGAGTTATAAGATCTGCCGTCCACGGGGGTTCGAACACTGGAGTCAAGTATTGGCTTATCACTTTCATAAATTTTGTGTTACAGATGCAAGAAAAAAGAGAGAAAAAAGAGAAAATGGGAATGTACGTAGAGGTCATTAATTGTACTTAATGATGGTCGAGTGTTTGCTCAAGCCATTATGAGGGTGGGGGAGGGGATTGAATGAGTGGCCACAGGTACTTCAGCAGCTTTAAAGAATATTTATCAAGAGGGAAGAAGTACCTCACCATCCAAGCTTCTTGCATACTTAACACTTATTCTTTTTTTTTCATCCATTTACTAGTATCTTTTGTGCGTCTCCGGGTCTTCTCCTCGTGCACGAAATTACCTTCATCTTCATCATTTCCACACTTATTCTAAAGCATGAATCTACCTACTTTCGTCTTCATTATTTTTTTTTTTTGTCCACTGTTAACTTTATACGTGAATCTTCCTCGGTCACCATTGTCACTGCTGACCTTATCAGTCATTACCCAGAAGTACTGACACTCTTCAGCGGAACCTGTCCATATCATAGAAAAAATGATAAAAAAAAAACGCACACTAATTTCCTTTAAGAAAAAATCACAACCTTTTTCATCAAAAACACAACCTTTTTCTTTAAAAAACCCCTACAACCATTCTTTCAAAAAGTGCCTTCTTTCTTTGAATAAACCATAACTTGCTTTGAGGACATGAATCTTGCCTTCAGAAACCACAACCTTACTTCTCTGAACATTTTTCTTTCATCATTCTCCTCCTGATCTCTTTATCAGAACAAAAGGCATGGACGAGGAAGAAATGGCAAATAACTTAGATAAAAAAAAAAGATGAGAAAAATGTAGCAAAAGAAGAAGGAAAGCTACAAGAATGATGAAAATATCACATTACTGAGGGAAGCAACAAATGAGAAAGATTTAAATGAAAGGATACAGATGAAAAGTCCAAGAAAAAGATAATGAAGATACAGAGGAATTTTGAGGAGGAGGAGGAGGAGGAGGAGGAGGAGGAGGAGGAGGAGGAGGAATAAGAAAGAAAACAGATGAGGAAACATGAACATGTGGAGGAAAGTTTCGTAAAGACAAATGACTTGCCAGAGCACGAACGAAGATGAGAAAGCGAAAAGAAAACGGAAGGGAAAAAAAATATGGAGAAGTGTCGCCAGATCTTATCTCTTGACGTACTTTTGTCTGGAACGTTGGCAACCCTGTGTCCCCTCGGGCCAGATCCTGCAGTAAGTGCAGGATCTGGGGGGAGAATTCTCCCTGCATACCGTGATGAGAGGCAGGATGCAGGAATGGGAAGAAGACGAGAGCGGAGATGTGTCGGGAATAAGCGCAACGGATGCATGGGAATAGCAAGGAGAGGTGTCAGGGAAATGTAGAAAATAAGGGTTAGAAACCGGGATATTTTGGTCTGTAATATATGAATATCTTGGAAACAAGCCCCAACCCCTCCCCGCCTTGGAAAATTTGGACATGCCAACCGTATTTGGGTCACAGAAACGTGGGTACAGATTGGAGATGGGATACCAGGAAATTGCTTTGCAGTCTTGGGTATTTGCTGTAACATCCACACGATCTGGGAAACCTCACATTACGGAAATAACCAAGTTTGTTTAGGTGTCGAAATTTCTTTTCCTCCGAACGCTTGCCCCGTTTACACGAAGGATTGATCTATCTCCTTATGGAGTATTGGTCTCACCTCTGGGGTGGGTTCTAGCTCTGCATCCTTATTTGATATAGTTGAGTCGGATGAGGTCCAGTTCATGAATTCTTCCAAGCTAACTTCAGAACTTGACCTCCTATTGCACTCCACTATTTTAGTTCACTTTCCCACTTTTGTAGTTATTACTTTGGTGTTTAATCCCGAGTGCTGGCTGCTTGTATGCCCCCATCATCAACTAGACCACGCAATACTCAGTACGCTGTTGCGTCACGTACTTACTGTGGGTATTTGGCAACGCAAGGGTGGGCCGTTTTGATAATTGTTTCTTTCCCTACACCTTGAAGCTTTGGAACTCTCTACCATCGCATGACTTTCCCAATAACTATGATCTAACACTTTTTAGAAAACATTTTTTTTTTTTACTTAACAGATTTTTCACTTCCTCCAAAATTCGTCAAACCTTTGCCTTGTCTCTTCTCTTCCCTTTTCACTAAACTTCTCATATTTCAATTAAGGCCCGGCCTTAATGTAGGCTTATGTTCGTAACTAGTGCCTGCATTATATATATATATATATATATATATATATATATATATATATATATATATATATGTAAAGTCTAGATCATGTAGACCTGGACATGGATAGGATACATAGTTAAAAAGATACTTGCGTTGAAGATACAGTACTTGGGTTGGGAATAAGATGATTCCAGAAACTAGAAAAATTAAAGACTTATTTACCTAGTGACCTGGACGTTTGAAGGAAAGAAGGTGTCTGGAACGTGCCGTATCTAGAGACAGAAATTTAACAAACGTGTTTCCTCAACTGAATCTCAAAATCATGAAGTTTTGAAATGGCGAAGAACAACTTACTGAAAAAAAAGAGCATCACCTAGAAACTGGAGGCGCCCGCTGGAATGCAATGCCGTTAAGACTAAAAGTAGCAAAGCATTCAAGTGGACGCCAGATCCCTGGGAAGTAGAGCGGCAATGGTAGCCGATCATGGAATACTGGAGGACTGCAACTGAGTCTGCGTATATAAAGGAAAGGAAAAATAGAGAGCAAATATGACTTACGAGTTAGGATACTTTTTCCTCTTCTCTAAAGGCAACTTGATGAAAGAAAGGCAGGACTATGGAAAAATGGCGAGAGTGAATCAAGTACAGTAAACGCGAACTGTGTAAAAACAAAGAACAAAGAAAATGAAATAAAGAAGAAGAAATAAGCATGTGTACGAAGTGCGGTGCATAAATCAGTGCTGGAATTGAGATAAAGAGATAAAGAACCACTTTGAATAAGGATGGGAATGAGAAATAAGCAAGGTAGCTGATGATAAAGACAAAGTGCTGGAGTAAGATAGAAATCCTAGGACAAATACCTGAGCCATAGTTAAACCCCCTCCCTCTCCCATGGTGACAAAGACGAAAAGCTGAGATGAAGACAAGGAGCTAGAATGAGGACAGGAGGCTAAAATGAAAAGAAAATGGAATACGAGGAGGCTAGAGGGACTCCAGATAAAACCTGGAGTGTTGGATATGAGTCTTGGGTGAGAACAAGAGGAACGTGCAATACGATCAAGCAATCGGCGACAGAAGGTGACGACGACCGTAACACAGAGCGGTGACGCTGCCCGTAACACAGAGGGGTGACGACGACCGTAACACAGAGCGGTGACGCTGCCCGTAACACAGAGGGGTGACGACGCCCGTAACTCAGAGCGGTGACGCTGCCCGTAACACAGAGGAGTGACGACGCCCGTAACTCAGAGCGGTGACGCTGCCCGTAACAATCCGGCTCACAGAATCCTGGGCGTGTGCAGAAGGGGGAAAATATAACAAAAATAAGAAAATAAAATGTAAAATTAGCGAGACTCTGTCGAGGTTGGGGTTGAGGGGTATATACACCCTCCGGTTGATGAAATGGTGGAAAGAGAAAAAGCGTGTGGAATCTACGTCGGCCAGAAGACGGAAAAATGACGAGGGGAAATTGCTGGCATAGAGAACATGGGATGAGGTTACGATAAAACCAATAGCTGGATTTTACAAAAGAGGGGAAAATATGAAGACGGAAACGTCAGGAAAGCGGACCAAGTGAGATATTATGGAAACGTTAATGACGTCAAGGATAGACGGAAAGACAGATAGACAGACACGGAGACACAGAAGGAGAGAAAGACAGACAGACAGACAGATGAGACAGAAAGGCAAACCTTCAGACGGAGAGGATCATATCGAATCTAGTGGTAGACATTTAGGTAGACTCAGAAACTACAGCATTAGATTCGACACCTTTGAACTCATATCACGAACGTCCTCAGAACGCATTCGATAGTTCGCTATACTCGTCAGGCAACACCTCTGCTCTGCTTGTTGCCATCCCCACCTTGAGTGGGCTTGTAAGACAACACTGGGGTCATGATAGAGGTTGGTATGTCTCCGTAATGAGATCATGAGATGGACTTGCACACACCAAAGGTGTCATGACGGACAGATATCGGAGTTGTGAGTTATCCATGGTGAAAGTACTGTAGTTTATTGATAGTGTAGCTTATTCATTACTCCCAGCGTAATCATGCTTCAGTCTGGTGACTATCTAACTCTCCTGCTGAAGCTGAAACACCTCGGTTGTCCACTTCGTCTGAAATCCTCACTTTACTTTTAGAACTTTAAAAGTAGTGCGCGTCTCATTGAATCTTCAGGTCGTGTGGCCTCGACCAGACGAACGAAACTGCTTCTTATATCAAGCTCAGTCAAATCTGCAATCGAAGTAGTGTTTCTGTAATTCATATTTTGAATCTTCGAAGCCTTGCCTCGCCTACGACCGAAACTTTTTCATATCGTTTCCGATCAGTCGACCCTGCTGTCGAAACAGTGTCACGGAAACTTAAATTTCGAAGCTTCTCAGGCCTTGACCGATTCCTTAGATCATCAACAAAAACTACACTCCTTCATCTCCTTCATCACGCCCGATCGACTCTGCTAATGAAGTAGGCGACGCGTTCCAGTAAAGCTTCAGAAACCTTCCCCGTCCCTAGTTATTTTACAGTTTCAGAAAACTGTTTGATGAAGCAATTAACACGACCTGTAACTCCTTGTTTACTTCACGTTCCCTAACGTGGTGTTGGCTCTCTCTCTCTCTCTCTCTCTCTCTCATACATGGGCGTCAGTAATAAGGGCCCCACTGTTACAGATGGAAGCGTTTGACTACTTTTAAAACGGTCCATTGATAATTCATGTAATTTGTGCTGGAATTTAATGACCAAGGGGGAAATGCATAGAGAGAGAGAGAGAGAGAGAGAGAGAGAGAGAGAGAGAGAGAGAGAGAGAGAGAGAGAGAGAGAGACCAGACTATCACCGTCTTGAGGCGAGTCATCAGTGAGATGGTCGACTGTGAGGAGAGGGGGGGGGGGGTTGTTGGGTGTCATTGATCACCTGTCCACGCGAAGCAGGTCAATTTGGACGCCATTTGGAGTCTCTTTACCAACAAAGAGAGGCTGTTTGGAGGAACGGATGACTCGCGTCCTGAGGATGGATGCAATGACCTGAGGATGAATGCAATGACCTGGAAAGAAAGATTATATAAGGTAAAATATATATCAGTGTAATATAAATCACGTCAAAGCAGAAGAAGTGGACCCTGTTATTAGCAGGACCCCAAGACCACTTCGAAGATCAGATGTGGTCATTGAGATGGCCTGATGGATGACCTAGTCTCATGTTGAACGACCGTTCTCTGCGCATTTGTAGTCAGACGATCAAACGAGGTCATTCGTAAATACCAGTAGGATATAGATGTGGGAAATGTGACTACGAGACGAGATAAATTACCTAACAATATGTAGTTCGAACGTCTATAAAAGTCAAATAGACAGACGGTCAGGTCAACGCTGATCAAAGGGCTGTAGTTAACTTCGATTGTAAGAGAAAGACAAAAGTGGAAGGATCAGAAACCCTAAAGTGGCTGCTAAACACCGCAACACACTTTAAGTGATCGGAATTTCTGTTGAAATTTAACATCTCTAGTTAATTAGTCTGTGTCAGCCCTCTAAGTGTCTTAAACATTTTTTTTTTTTGCCGATTTCCTGAATCTATATCGAGATATTTTTTCGTAGAATTAATTAAGGCCAACTTTCATGGAAAGTACCCACCCCTTCCACCACCCACCTCCTCCAAAAAAAGAAAAGAAAAAAGAAATAGATAAAAATAGAATAAAAAAAATGGGTACACGGGAAAAAATATCTACCTTCAGAATCTAATTAAAACTGTTAAAGTAAAAGGCCTGATTACTTTCCAAGTAGGTCCAAAATTCTGTAGTGGCTCCTTATGGTGACTCTAGGGGCGAGGGGATGGTTGAGAGAAAAAAAATATATGATAAAGCCGAGATGAGAAATTGTTCTCTTTATTAACTTTAATGTTTTTAATCTCTCTCTCTCTCTCTCTCTCTCTCTGCTCGTGTGTGTGTGTGTGTGTGTGTGTGTGTGTGTGTAATTGAACAGTATGCTGGTAGTAGATCGTGGATCATGATAGCTGAACTTCAAGTTTTTTTATATTGTTTTGTCAACATTTCATTTTCTTAGTAACTGGCGGATTTGACATATTTGGGCAAGCCGGACCATCGTCTGCTTGGTACTGTGGAGGGCTGGGGAGCCGCTGATCTATTAGGTTAAGACTTTTAACTGAAACGACGCTCGGACAACAACAGATTCTTGTTGCATTTCGTCGAAGAAGGGCGGGATGGTATTGTACATTGGTATAACCACTCAGCCCCTCACTTTTGTCTTCATGCGTCCTATATTGCCGGCACAGCCTTCCCACCCATGACTACTGTGCTCTCCCGAAGAAAAAGAAAACATATATCACCCCAGCAGCCATCTATTTCTATCCTTGGAAGGAGATGGATGAATTCCTGCCAGCTTTGTATGGGGTTAGTCATCGTGCGTCTTGCAATTTCTTCGGTGTATCTACAGACGGATGACAAGACCACTTTTTTTTTTTTATGCTGTAGAAGATAAAACGTCGACTGATCTTCAGTGACAGAATTGTGAACAGTTTTCTGTTTCCAGCTGGAACTTAGCATTCTTACTGATTAATAGTTCCCCTTGTTCTCTGTGCCCATGAACGAACTAATTAATCATGCTGGAAAACATCTGTTGCGTAGTCCAATAGATTACGCTATGTATCAACCCACACAAAAGAGTCGGTAATTAACACGAAGCAATAGATTACCAGTTGATCTATGAATGAGACAGATAAGGAAAATCTGCATGTTGAGAATTATGGAGACCATTTCTGGTGACATATTCGCTCCGGACAGGGAGATAACAGGCAGTGGATTGAATATATATATATATATATATATATATATATATATATATATATATATATATATATATATATATATATATATATATATATATATCTAAGACCTGTTTCTATGACGGAATCTTGGTGTTACATATGACTTTTCTCGAGGGTACACACACACACACACACACAGTATCAGATGATGATATACCTGTATCTCAGTCTAATTCTCCTTTTCACTCCCTATTCTCAACATTTTCACTCCCTCGATTTATTCATTTTCCTCACTCTCTCTCTCTCTCTCTCTCTTTCTCTCATACCACTATATTCTGGTAACAATATAAATCACATTTTTGCAGCTCCCTGGTTTCATAAACCCGTCAGCCAAACTTTTATAACTGCGACCTGTCAGAGGGCAGTCCATGAGCACTTCACATATGACCAGAACCCCAATAAACAATATGAAATCGTTGCCGGCTTGGTTTATGAATGAGAGGCGACCGGCCATATAGGAAGCCATCATACAACAATGGGGCTTCCATCTGTTATTTTCGACCTTGTCTTTTGCGAGTCCGGTTAAATGATTTATCTACAATCACAGAAACTGAGGGGAAATTAACTGATTTATTTACAATCACAGAAACTGAGGGGAAAATTAAACTGATTTATTTACAATCAAAGAAACTGAGGGGAAAATTAAACTGATTTATTTACAATCAAAGAAACTGAGGGGAAAATTAAACTGATTCATTTACAATCAGAGAAACTGAGGGGAAATTATATTATTATTCTTTTTCTATTCCTGGTACTGCCTCCCCTGATCCCTCCCCCCCCCTCGTGTGGACGTTCACACCCTTCCCTGATGCCCGCCACCCCCTCCCTACGGCACGTCTCTACCGTGGCATTATTTCTAGCGACGCCACACGCGCGCACACACACACACACACGACCTGTGTCTATCTGTGTCTTTCTGTCTCTGTCTGCCTGCCTGCCTGCCTCTCTCTCTCTCTCTCTCTCTCTCTCTCTCTCTCTCTCTCTCTCTCTCTCTCTCTCTCTCTCTCTTTATAGCATCAGTGCTATAGGTAAGATGATCGTGTTACAATTCCCCCTCCAGAATCTGTGGTGTGACACACCGCGTTCCTCAAAGTGATTATCTAAATTACGATTACATTTGATTACAGTGGCTGATCGTATTCCGTCCTAGTATTTGGGCGATCTGAATCGTTCACGAATATTCATCATTTGATTCACTTCATTTTTTGGAATTATGTAATTTGCAGAACACTTTTTTTTGTATTTCATCCTCCCCATTTTTTGCGCGCACATTTTTTTTTCTAAATTTTCTGGGATGACTGTGTTTTTTTTTTTCTATTTTCAAGCATACCGTTGCTACAAGACTTAGTTTATTGCTACGAGAGCTTTTAGTTTTAGGTTAAGGGTTATTTTCAGACATATATGTGTGGCTGTGAGGCCTATCTGACACTGGTTTATTACGAGAGGGTCTATAAATATATCCGTTTATTGCAACTCTGCTATTTCTACGCATAACTATTTTTCTGTGTTTTTCAGACTTTTCATCTATTCTTTTCACGTTGTTTAGAACTAAATTCAGTATAGGATTTCCCCCTATATACGTTTTTTTCCTTGCAGTCTTGCATAAGGTAGAAATTCTTGAGGAAAATATATATATATATTCCTATGTGAGTCCACGCGGAAATGAAACACGATAAGTTCCCAGGTGCACTTTCGTGTGATAGTTACATAACATCACGTATATCCTCCTCCCATTGTTCATATGTTTCGTAATTCAAGAGTATGAGAGACGGCTTCTGGTAATGATTGTGCCATTCCCAGCGTCTCCTCCGCAGGTTAAGACGTGAGGAAGCGGTGGACTTACGTGGAGGGTTCCAAGCGTTGCCCTGTCCTCCTACATACGGCTCAGCGTCCGAGAGAGAAGGCAGATATAATGTCTTTATTCAGTTTCTTCTTTTTCTTCGTTTATTTTTCCTTTTTTTTCATTTCTCTCCAGCAATCATTGCACTGTAATCCCCTTGCCAGTGATCTGACCTGACCTCTACGAGTCTGGTCTATAAAGCCAGTGGTGGTATCAAGGGTGTGGTGTGGGTGTGGTGGAGGTGTAGGTCGTGCAGGAGGAAATGAAGACGCGTTTAACGAGGGTGAGGCAAAATTCACTTTTATCCTCGGCCAAGTTAATTTAGGTTTGACGAGGCCAGCCCAGCTGGAGTGAATTTAAGTTTGTTGAGGGTGTAGTGATGACGCGGTCCACGAAGGTGGAGTGAATCGTAAGTTTGTTGAAGCTTGAGTGAAGATGCGCGTTTGTCGAGGGTGACGTGGAATTATGTTTTTTCGAGAGTGAGGTGAAGATGAGTTTCTCGAGAGTGAGGTGAAGATGAGTTCCTTCAAGGGTAAGGTGAAGATCCTGTTGTTAAGGGGAGACATACTGTTTTTCTGTCCTCTTCTTATACTGATGATCGCTCGATCATATAAGGCAACAGAGGTAATGATTAACCAGAACTGGGGAATGAACGTTTAAGCGAAAGAATTCAGACGAAAATATGGACGGGTTTGAGGCCATACGACACCATGTTACGTGTGTGTGTGTGTGTGTGTGTGTGTGTGTGTGTGTGTGTAGGTGACCCCCACATGAATACATTACAACAGCTGACATTCATTACCCTAACAGCTGTACCAGGATTCACGTATTATTTCCAGGGCCATACAATTACTTGCCTTAATGCAGACTAAATTAACCCCCTGATTACCTCCCGTCCGTGGTGATGAAATGGGTTAATCTGGGCGCAAATACCCGACGATTCTAATCTAGTAAGTAGTTGGGAAACCTCTCGACTCAGCGCAAAAGCCAATTGGGCTAATCTGGGAATATAGAGAGATCCAAACAGCAGATGAAAACTAAGTAGTTAAGTCGTCTATTATTTTCCAAAGTTTAATTCTATTGCTCTTTTCTTTCAAATAAAGCAACAACAGTCTGATAGAAAAAATGAATTCTTTGCTGAAAGAGAATTCAAACTGCGTGAGCTATGGTTCCCTGCTATTTGTCTCTCAGCAGAAATTTTTGATTTTTTGAAGCAAAAATGCAGAACAAATATGGTATCTGAAGGTAATTAGACTCCATATCAAATCGGAAGGATCCAAGTGTAACCTCCTGACGAGGGGGTTGAGAGAGAGAGAGAGAGAGAGAGAGAGAGAGAGAGAGAGAGAGAGAGAGAGAGAGAGAGAGAGAGAGAGAGAGAGCTCCTTTGGCCTTGCTCGGGGGCTTGTCTTGCCACAGCTCTCTGTTTCTGGAGATGAAAAACACAAGAACCTCCCGCGACAGATCTGCTTTGCATGGCAATGACGAGGAGTGGACGATGTGATATTCTTTTCTTCGTGCGAACTACGCTTTCCTTTTTTCTTCGTGGTGTGAACCACTGACATAATGTGGTGCAGCCCTTGGGGCATGATGACCTGGCCTTTGACCTGATGCCAGAGGGCCAGGTCAGAGAAAGCCGAGTCATCATCATATTCAGTGATCGTGCTCAGGGGGTCGTACCATTGTGCTCCGAGATCGTACCATTGTGCTCAAGGGTCGTACTGTCGTGCTCAGGATTCGTACCATCGTGGCAAAAGAGACGGGTATAAATTAGTGATATAAACATTGGTGTGTATAGTTATGGAGCTTGTAATTTGCTTCGCGTTCAGTTCAACTTACATTGCTGAAAGTTCTCTGTAAACACTATTACGTACTTTATTTCGATGCTATATATATATATATATATATATATATATATATATATATATATATATATATATATATATATATATATATATATATATGATTCCTATTAGTCCACGAGGAAAATGAAACACGATAAGTTCCCAAGTGCACTTTCGTGTAATAATCACATCATCAGGGGAGACACAAGAGAGAAATATTATAGTCAGTTGATATACAACGAAGAGACGTAGCTAGTACGCCATTTGGTAAACATCTGATTGTCCAAGACAGACAGCGAGCGTACCATAAACTTATTATGTGGACAAGGTGAATTGTTTACAAATTTTATCAACAATAAACTTATCCAATTTGTATAGACGTTCACTAATATCATGGTTATAATTCTTTGTGTATTTAATGATAGAAGATTCAGTGATATTTCTCTTGGTACTGGAGTTGGAGTTAATAACTGAGATGGCATTTCTCCAGTCAATACAGTGATCATATATATATATATATATATATATATATATATATATATATATATATATATATATATATATATATATATATATATATATATGTTTTTGGGAAACAAGAACGAAATAAAAAAGGGAAGAAAAAGTGTCAGAAATAGAAACAAGTAGAAATTTTTTTGTCTCGAAGTTCTGTTATTCTAGAAACTGTGTAATGTTAGAAATTCAAGTGTGGTGAATACTGAATTACCTGATACGTTTGTGTTTTCTGTCCACACTTTAGTTCTGAAAGTTTGCACGACAGTACCCGGTGTCGAGTGCTTCCTAGACTAAGAGGCTTTCTGACTAAATAAATAGTGTTGGGTATTTTGTATACACAATCTCCCGTTTCACTAGCCCTTCCGGTTGGGTGGTAATTACTGAATTATTCTAATCATTATATATATATATATATATATATATATATATATATATATATATATATATATATATATATATATATATATATATATATATATATATATATATATATATAAATATAAACAGTTGAGCGATATGTTATATCTCTCCTTCTCTTGCATAGGAAATCGCAACATGATCTTAGCTTTTAACCCCTTATCCCTTCATAACTTGTTACAGACTGTTGTTAAGTTGTTACAGAATGTTGTCAAGTTATGACAGGATCCCGTTTAGGCTGTTACAGAGTGTTGGTGTTGTTAAGCAGGGTCGTTAAAGTCGGCTTGTCTGCCACCATCGTGTTCCGTCCCACGAGCCTGGAATACTCGTTGACCTGGCGTCTCCATGTTGGGTTTGCTCATGCCTGGCTTACATCCACCACAGGACAAGGTGCTTAGTGGGCGACACCTCCGTTGCCTTCCAGAGAGGGACGGGAGGTGCTGAGCCGCGACGGAAAGGAGAGTAAGAGAACAAGAGGGAGGGTGAGTGCGGCAAGAGGTGGTATGTGATGGATGAAGAGGAGGGACGTGGTTTAGATTACATTGAGAAAAAACAAATAGTTTAATTTTCAATCTGATTACTTGGTTTAAGTAGGGTGTTGATCCTTGCTGATCCTTGCATTCCACGCTCTCATCCCTCCATCAAGTTATTTCCATTTCCCCTAAAGTTCCATCCAGCTCAGTGGTCCGACCTCATGTCTTTCCCTTCTCCTCATCCATCTAGCTACACTCGATGGTCTGTCTTTGTCTCTATCTCACCTCATTCCTCCGTCTTGCTACATTTGGTCGTCCGTCCTTGACTCCTTCACTCTCATTTTTCCATCTTGTTGGGCTAGTTTTGGCGACTTTGATACCAACTTTTCATGAAATAAGAGAAAGAAATTAAGAAAGTTTCAAGCTCAGTTCTTACTTTCGCAAAAACGAAAAGAATGAAACGAAACTTGCCCTGAAAAATTACTTCAGTTCAGCCTTCTTCCATTTTCATTAAATCTTTTACAATGGAAGTTTTTGTCTCGCAAGGGAACACAACAACAGCAGAATCTTGTTGAAATCTTTGGCAGCTTTATACAGCTTTCTGGCCCAGTGTGGCCCATTACCTTGTATTATAACCAAAGGTTCCAGGAAGGCATGATCTGTCAACGTTGAATATTCCTAAAGAATATTTTCCTTCGTCTTCTTGGGCACGCGACATGCATAGCCTCGCACACGATGAACGAAGCTGTGAATCTTAGTGCTGGTTATATGTATATATCCCTGACGACGAAAGTCCTAATCCTTGGTCATCCGTGTTGAAGTTCTGACCTGAAACAAGTTTCGCAAGTGCTATATCTCGACTCTAGGAGGTTGAAGTGGGCTCTTACTGGTGGACTGTTGAAGCAATGACTGGGTTGAGGCGGTCGAGGGAGGAAGTTATGAGGTAAAGGGAGGGTGGAGCGGGTGGGTGAGGCAGACGAGGGGGATGAGGAAGTAAGGGAGAAGAGGCTGGTGATGGTCAGGGCCGGCACTTCCTAATACGTTCTTACACTCATAGCGGCTCAGGGCGCCCCTTTCTTCCAACCGTTATATGTCAGCCTTCAAAAACCTGGAAATGCTGCCCCAAACAAATTAGATTCTCAATTTTTTTTTTTTCTGGGGAACGTCTTTGGATCCCCCAAGAGTTCGCGATTTAAGAGAAGTTTGAAGGATGGAGGGGCCCCTCCGAAAAAGACTTAGCTTATGTCCCTGAAAATGCTAGGGCCGTCCCTGGTGGTGGCCACTGGCTGTGGTGAGGTTAGGGACGCTAAATGTCTCTGTAGATTTTGCAGTTTAGTGGATATACGTCAGGGTAAACAATCACGTTCAAATACAGAGAATAATTTTAAGATACATTACAGTACAGCAGAAGGTGCAAGGAAGAGATGGACACACTGAGTGAAGGAATTGATTTAGGCTGCATCCATCAAGGGTACTGGAACAGACATCAGAAATTCTCCTGGATACTATCTTTCCCATTTAAGTCGCCCTTGATAACGCCCAAAGTAAAACAAAGCTTCTTGGGCGAGCGTGTCAAAATAGACATCCATAGTTTTAACATGTCCGCACAACATATCTCAGTTAAACGAAAAATTGAAACATTTCAGCTGAACATCCATACACAAGGGGACAGGTTATCAAAAAAGAAAAAGAATCAGAACATTTTGGAAAGAAAATGTTATTCGTTATCACCAGAATAATAGTGTAACTGTGGAAATATACAGAGGGCGACTCTATCACGCAAGTGAATCCATCAAAAGGCAGGCATTGAAGAGCGTCCCAGACTCGTATAACTGAGAGAGGCTGACGAAGATGAATGTCCAGTGTCGCGTGTGTATATATTTCCCCCGAGGCCCCGCGCGCGCGCGCACACACACACACACACACACACACACACACACACACACACACACACAACACTGATTTAACAACAAACTGATGGAGTATTCTGTAAGGGAAATACAAACGTGTTGGATATGTTGTGCCATGTCGCCCGGTCTACCCCTTAGTCTAACATTCCCGAACTGATAAACCAACACAAGTAAGGGAAAACCAAACACTGATTTGGGATGGAAACACTCGACACATTATCCTTCGCAAGGGAAAATCTTCCATTGCGTGACTATATTAATGCCATCGTGAAATTAAGTGAGACAATAGGAAGCCCTGAGCGTCAGGTTTGAGGAGCTAAATCCAAATGTATCAACGTTGGATGATAAACGAGTGAACGAGACCGTTGAATTATAAACGAACGTTGAAGACCGGACGCTGATTGGTGGAAACAGAATGGGCGGGGCTTATATATCAGCGAGCTGCCGGCCGGCTGCTGAAGGTGAGAGAGAGAGAGAGAGAGAATTTCGAAAGTGTTAGTCTCTCCTCCATCATTATTCGCTGTCTCTCTTTCTCTCCCAGAGATTATCCTGACTACTTACTCTATCTGTCCTTCTCATCTTCTTCCATCTGATGCATAGCTACGCCGGGAAACGGCCATCTGTTTTCATTTGGGTGATGGATATTTATGGAGTTCTAGGAGTGTGTGTGTGTGTGTGTGTGTGTGTATCTAAGTAACCAACAAGCTATGTTGAGCTGCGAATATCCTCTTTGTGTAAGAGGTTGGTTCATTGGCTTACGTAAGCTACAGGCAGTATTCATGTATCTATAATGTTACCTAATCAGTAACTTCTAGTGAAACAGGTGGTGGAGTCGTGGCTCAGCTGTTTTTACCCCTCGGTTTCCCTGCCACATTAGAGTAATTGTTTGATTCACAGCTGCATCATCTGTCCTTTGACATCTGGTTTGTGTTGTTGGTGTCATTGTAGACAACCAGACGGTAAACCCTCCACTGTTCCACGCAGTGTATGGTGTATTTTCACTGCCTTGAGTTATGACGTGGGTGGTTATATATTTTGTTTCCCGATCACTTATGTAACCCCAGGATACCCTTTTTATGAGACTCCTGCCGCATTGAGACTGCGCTCTACAGTCAGTAGCAGGGAAAGGATGGACTACTTTGGTGTGAGAAGTTCCTCCTTTCTTTTTTTTTTATCCACGTGTAGGCTGAGTCTGGCAATACCTATAGATAGATAGATAGATGTATGAACAGAAAAATAGATAGGTAGATGTATGATTAGGAAAATAGATAGATGTATAGATAGATGGATAGATAGATAGCTAGATAGGTAAAAGATAGATATATAGATAGATAGATAGATAGATAGATAGAGAGAGAGAGAGAGAGAGAGAGAGAGAGAGAGAGAGAGAGAGAGAGAGAGAGAGAGAGAGAGAGAGAGAGAACACATATCAACCAGAAGATGCTGTTTGATCACTCATTCTGGTACACATCTATCACATGTAATTCTCCCCAGAAATATTCATAATTACAGATTAGATTCTTTCACTTTAATCGTCTCATTCGTTACATAACCCGGATATCGATGGATTACACAGTACGCACATGTTCGCGTTTTGGTACAGTTTGTCTTCTGGACACAAGTTTTCGAAAGGATCTTGTTCGGCACGAGGGCGAGAACAGCGAGATATTGTCCTCGCTGAATCTGTCTAGAACAGATCAATCTACATAACAAATAGCATGGAAGAATATAGCCACTCGCTTCATAGCCTACCTACCCTACACATCTACCCGCATACTCATCTACTCAGCCCCATCATCTACCCAACCCTCTCACTCACCCACATTGACCTACCCTTCCCCACTCGTCTCTCCCTCATCCACTCATCTCGTTCACTAACCCATTTACTCATCTTCACCGATCCACTCACCGGTCCATCCCACTCAACTTTTCGTCCCACTCACCTACCCATCTCACTCACCTCTCCATCCCACTCACCTACCCACCCCACTTATCTACCCACCCCACGGGTAGAACCTCATAGATAACTTTTGTAGAACAAAATTCAGATTTCTCCCTGGCGGCAAGTCAAGACAGTCTGTGTGCTGTCCCTCTCGTTCCTGCTGTATCTGTTCCTCGCTCCTCGCTACACGGGTCGACTGTATTGGCCACGACAGCTGCTGTAACCGGGTCTCTCCCTGTGGGCACAGTTGGCTGGGTCGAGGACATCCCTGGGGTATCGCTGTAACGTAATGGCTCTGATTAAAAGGGTTATTGAATTAATACAGTGAGTGTGTTTTTGTTTTGTTTAGCAGTGTACGTAATTAAGAAAGTACGCTTCCTTCCATGTATTTCAACCAGCATATATATATATATATATATATATATATATATATATATATATATATATATATATATATATATATATATAATGTTTATATGTATTTGCTGAACACGACGAGGATTATGAAGGAGAAAGTGATGAGAAACTTTTGACCAGAGTCCAATTCATTGCCATATATGAACGGACTTATCAAAACACATGGGATAAACTATCCAGCAAGAACCGTAATCAGTTCAGTGGGCTCAGTGCACATTTAACATTGAACATGTGCACATTGCACATTGAACACTGTAGATAAATCCAACAAGCTTAATAATCTTCAAGTCGATTTTGATGTCAAACTTTTAAGTTCTGGTGTGTCATCCCTGTTCACAGAAGTTCCAGTTGATGACTATTAGGATATGTAGTTGATGCCTTAGATGACCTTGTTTCATAATATACTTTAGTTCCCAACCCACTTAGAATCACTGAAATGAATGTAGCTTTGAACAATAAGAATACTATTGAAAATAACTTAATCAAAAACTCGCCAGAAAATTCTGCGGGTTGTGTTTACAGAATATCTTGTAAAAGCTGTGATATGTTTTGAATTAGGCAGACTTGTAAGGATCTCTTTGTTAGACTAACACAATATAGATATGCCAGACGAACAGGACAAAATACAAATACTTCATTTACTAATGTTAGATATTGTGACCATTGTATTGATTGGAATAGTGCTAATTCAATTATTACAACCTGTAACTCCTTGATAAAGAGAAATATAATTCAGTCTTGTCATACCAAATACATAGAGAATTGTTCCATGAACAGTTGTGATGGTGTGTGTAAACTGGATAGCTTTGTCGTTGGCAATAGTTGTAAACAGTTGCCCGTCTTGTCCACATAATGAATTTCATGACGGGCTCAGTGCCAGACCCAAACACCACCAACCACAAACACTTGTGTTATCAGCAAATGATAGATAACGGGCACCACTGTCACCAACTGCAATATATATATATATATATATATATATATATATATATATATATATATATATATATATATATATATATATATTATATGATTATAGATGTTAGATGTTTTATGAAATGATTATACGTCAATTGATTGTCTTTTTGAATTCTATTATATGATCAAAACATAAAAGTATTCCCTCTGTAACACAGGCCAGTTGTTCCTTTCTCACAGTCACCGAAGCCTGTGACATTAAACACCATATGAATATCTATCTCATGCTCCTCCATAAAACCTTCTACGAAAATTGTACGGGAATTTTTCTTTAATTACCTTCTGGAACGGTGCGTAATTCCATTATGGGAAAGGGGAAGACGACAGGGTAGGGTAGTCCTTCTGCAGGAGGGTGGATGAGGAAACCCAGGAGACATGAGCCCAACAGCAGCGGGAGGAGGTGGAGACCAACAGCCATGTTAATTGTCACCTCGTGGAGGTGAACGTCGAAGTCTGTTTGACTACGTGGCGGCCTCCGGCAGACTAAGGTCGTATGGTGTGGGAGGTGGTGCTGTGTGTGTGTGTGTGTGTGTGTTAAGACGGCAACTACGGCATCTCCTGAGGCAAACAGGAGAGTCGTTCAAAAGGTCTTGCTTATCTTCGGTATGGCAGAGAAGACAGGGAGAGAACCAGTGATGCGCGAGTGTTCAAACGCCAGTGTTGGAACCTTTACTGTGTGTGGACTGAGTGAGGAGGAGTGAGACCAGCCCACCCTCTGTCTCTCTCTCTCTCTCTCTCTCTCTCTCTCTCTCTCTCTCTCTCTCTCTCTCTCTCTCTCTCTCTCTCTCTCCAAATATGCAGGTGTGTGTGTGTGTGTGTGTGTGTGTCCGTGTGTGTGTGTGTGTGTGCTGGTGGGTTGTGAGGTGGAGGGAGGTAGTGTTGCGTCTGCAGCCTGACCTTGAGCCTATGCCTCATAACAGTTCAGGGTGGCAAGTAACGTGTCGTTGGTTCTGCTTTACCTACATACGTGCAGCGCCGGGCGGACGACTTGGCCAGTCTTTATGGTGTGTGTTTTGTAATCGTTGGCTCCCGTCGGTGCACGGTTCTCATGGTCGCCACGGTAGCGAGTGGAATGATGTCGCCCGTGACCTGAAGAGTCGAGGTCGATGAATCAGTCATGTCGACGCCGACGAAAAGACCCTCTGTTGTTAAGCCATCACTGTTGTTACTCCTTTGTAAGACTAGTTATTGTAGAAAAGCTATTCTCTTACTAGCCCTATATATATATATATATATATATATATATATATATATATATATATATATATATATATATATATATATATATATATATATATTCATATGTGTATCATTCCTTCAAACATGTCCACATACACACAAGTTTGAAAGACGACATTGCGAGTGTAAAACTCTCTCTCTCTCTCTCTCTCTCTCTCTCTCTCTCTCTCTCTCTCTCTCTCTCTCTCTCTCTCTCTCTCTCTCTCTCTGTAACACACGTAATCACACAAGACGCGGGCCTCGCTTGCCCAATGTTCCACTGGTGCAGAATTTACACCTCTGTCTTCGTAATCCCCAGCTCAGAAGTTTCGTGGCGATGAGGTTAATACACCGGCCGACCCAGGCGCGTCCCTCCCTCCCTCCTGGTATGAAACCATCCTTGAGGGGAATGGGGGGTTGTTGCTGCTGCTGCTGCTGCTTCCAGATATTTATTGGATTAATTATACCTTATGAAGCCTGATATAGCCACACACGACATCACCACCTGGAGGCTACTACCCCCCCTCTTCCCCCTCCCTCACTCTTACACACACACACACACACACACACACACACACACACACACACACACACACACTCCTGTTACAGCGATGTAGAGTGTCGGGGATCAGTGGAGTGAGGGAGGGAGTGAGGGACGGAGTGAGGGAGGGAGTGAGGGAGGGAGGGAGCCTGAGGCCACGAGGGGGTTCTTGTGGTACAATTACGTAGTGATCTCATTCCCTGATACGGGGGATTGTCCCTCCCCTGGATGGCTGACGGGTGATGTGTATGGAGGCGGAGGTGAGGTGGCAGCGTCATGATAGGGTGAGCTGGGAGGTGATGACCTTATCATGCTGTGGCTCATGATCTTAGGACATGATCATGCTGGCTCATGCTCTTGGACCTTATCACGCTGTGGCTCATGACGCTAGGTCCTTATCATGCTGGTTGGTGGTATAGAACCTTATCATGCTGGTTCATGATCTTAGGCCCTCATCATGCTGTTTCAAGACCTGATTGTTACGTAAAGAAGATCTGCCTGACATAGCATGACCTCTAGGAACCCACCCACGGTCAACACTGACCTGTGCAAAACAAAATATCTCCCCGAGCGTCTAAAGGATTTTCCCTGAACGTGTGAAGGGTAAGCTAATGAATTAACGTGGCAGATATCATACTCCCTTAGGGGTAAATTATCCAAGGGGCCTTGGATTGCTGTTAGGGAATCGAAGAGCTTTGGAGCCTCAGCGATTTGATAAATGGTAGATGGATTATTATGACGTGTGATTTAATGCATAGATTATTGCTTAGTTCCTAGTATAATGTATAGTCAGATGGGACTTTCATGTAGCACGCTCAGATACATACGAGGAGGAGGAGGAGGAAGCAAGGATCAGGAGGAAGAAGGACGAGGGATAATAGATGAATAGTGAAGAGGAAGATAGAAGAAGAGAGGAAGCAGGGAATGAAGGGAGGTACATTTAGAGGGAGCTGGCACATTAGAATATATCATTAAACTAGCAATTAAGACGTTGATTATCCACCGGAGTCGAATTTAATCCACTTTGGGTGTACCACCATTAATGGAACTGCTGATTTATGTGGTCACTGGTAGCTTAATGCTCAAGTCTCGGACAGCGGGAGGAAAAAGGGCAATGCATTTGATGAGAGTGTCTACTGGTGCTAGTGATAATGGTGGTCATATATATATATATATATATATATATATATATATATATATATATATATATATATATATATATATATATATATATATATAGACTGTCCAAGAAGTGTTTTAAATCAACAGTATACCCTCTTTGTTAAGTACGAGTAGGAACATCCACTCAGCACAGCATAGAAACTCGCTTTGTATTTCACACATAATTGCAGCCACAGGGCACATCATCTGCATATTAAAAGACGAGGAGCGAATAAAAAACGGAACATGAGTCCCTTTGTCAGGTCTTGCTTTGGGTTAACTATATCAACTTCCCTTTGCTTAGGGTTAACTATATTAACTTCCCTTGCTTAGGGTTAACTATATTAACTTCCCTTGCTTAGGGTTAACTATGTTAACTTTCCTTGCTTAGGGTTAACTATATTAACTTCCCTTGCTTAGGGTTAACTATGTTAACTTTCCTTGCTTAGGGTTAACTATATTAACTTCCTTTGCTTTGGGTTGACTATGTTAACTTTCCTTGCATAGGGGTAACTATATTAACTTCCCTTGCTTAGGGTTAACTATGTTAACTTCAGCACTGACATTCGCAGGTACTGGATTATTCATATATCTCTCGAAGGATAAATGTGTGTAATAGATGTTTTTCCCCTCACATACTTCATTACATCAAGTGTGTTTCAGAGTTCAGCAGTATTCAAAGGTTTTAAAACACTTATTGTTTTAGTGTTGTTGTTATTTTGCGTTCCTTTTGCTGCCATTTGTCCAAAATTTTCGGCTTTCTGAATGTGTCTCGCTGTGCAGATATTACCACCTGTATTTCTTGGGGATATTCGAGGAAATCAAACATTTAGACTCGACCAGAACACTGAACATTTTTCTTTCCTTTCTGTTAACAGACTGTTATTATAATTGCACAAGTTTACAGTGAGGAGGAGTTCCTGTTGACTGTTTTATCATGAGATTTTAATTTTTATAGATTTTTACCTCAGATATGAAACCAGTTAGAAAGCTAACATGCATAGTTCACAAAGAAAATAATACTTTTGTAATACACTCGTCTTATTTATAACTGATATTCATTCTCTGACACCGTAGTTTTTATCTAAGTGCTGCCATACTTTACAGGCAACGATTTTAATCAGCATTATACTTTAGTTTTTATCTTAATGCTACCACACTTCAGAGCGTAACCTAACGATTATAATCAGTCCTTTTTTTTCTTGAAATCGCTAGGTTGTAAAAGTTGTTTATAGCCGGCGAGAGACTGTACGTCACATTCGTTCAATTGTTTTTTCCTCGCACGTGAACGCCTGTGATGTGTTTTCGTCGTGGGAGGAGGCAGCCTTTGAGCAACGCAGTGGCGTTGGTGACTCAGTGAAGGGCTTTTACTCACTGTGGTGTTTCTCTTCCTAGGGCTGGATTCGTGTAGCTCTTTTATCTCTCACTTCTCTTTGTTTGCCTTCCTGTCCCTTCTCACGGCACCGTCTCATCGTAGTTGGTTACAGGCCGGTGTTATCCCTCCGTCTGTCTGTCTGTTTCTCTGTCTCGACCTTCAGGGCAAAAATCTCATTATAGTAATCTCACTTTCTTGCTCTTCTATGTCTGTCTGTCTGTCTGTCTGTCTGTCTCTCTGCAAAACATATGGTAGATATTGTAAGTTAAGGTAATCTCTCTCTCTCTCTCTCTCTCTCTCTCTCTCTCTCTCTCTCTCTCTCTCTCTCTCTCTCTCTCCCCTTCCCTCCCTCCCTCCCTCCCTCGTCTGCCTCACACCCAAGGTACAGCGAGGCAGCGTTATTACACTCCACTTCACCTGTGTTTAGAGAGTTATATTATCGAGTGTTTAGTTATAGTGGGGAAGGGTGAGTAAGGACACCTTTCATGGAGACGTGTTCTTTGTTCACACGACATAACACTCTCCTAATCCCTCCTCTCTCTCTCTATTTGTTTGGGCCATTACAATGATATGATGCGCCCTTACGAACCTCCACAAAAAGGTGATATTCTCGCCCAGGTATCGTGTATATTTCGCCTTAAGTGTCTACAGATATCATGCTATTCTATCATTAAATTTGTCTTTAATGAGTATTAAATATATGTTATTTTTTGTAATGTAGTTAAATCCTTACTGTTGTGGTCGTAGATATAGATAAGATAAATGGAGGTGTATGGATATGGAGATAGATAGATAGATTGAGAGGTGACCAAATGAATATGTGATAAGAGAGAGAGAGAGAGAGAGAGAGAGAGAGAGAGAGAGAGAGAGAGAGAGAGAGAGAGAGAGAGAGAGAGAGAGAGAAATGAATTATATATATATATAAGTTAGGGAAGAGGAGTCTCCTTGCCTCGCTCGAGGTCCTCTACCAGACGATGAAGGTGAAGTGGAGGAGGTGGAGGAGGAGGAATATGAGGACTGTGTGGCCGATTTAAGCGAAAGTAGAGACCAAGATGTACAGCTGCAAGACCTTACCACCAAATTAAAAGACTGTTAACAACAACACCAAGTTCCGCTGTTTGTTTCATGAATGTAAACACAAGACACCTTTATCTCCCTGGCTTCAATTTTCTTCCTCGTTCAACTTTCAATATCAGGAGTAAATATTTCGTATTCTAACCTTCTCTCATCATCCTAAATAGGTAAACTTACTTGCCTTTACCTTCGTCAAAATGTATTTTGAACCATCGTTTCACCGTCAATAGAAAACGTGATGTGCCTCATATATTTTTTTCTTTCGTGATTTCCCGCTCCTCTTTTCCACGTAAATTGGCAATTTTCATGCCTATTTCTTATGAGAATGTTTGGAACCTGGAAAGGCGAAGAAGATGGACTACGCCAGAGACTGTTTACAGAAGCGATCCGAACATTTTGAAGGGGATGTGTTGAACGTGACATGGTTTCTTCTTCAAAGGGCATTAAGTAAACAAATCCCATCAACAGTCAACAGGTACGATACAGGAAAGCCGAGACCATTGGTCGTTCCATTAACTACTGAACGTGGTTATTTGGGTATGAGGCCTATCATCTAGCTAGGGTCATTAAGGCCGGAATAGTCAAGCTATAACCAGCAGTCGAAACAAAGAAGAAGAAGAAGACTGTAAACACCTTCATCGGGTGTTTGCATGCGTGACCAATGGGTGATTCATTATAGATGTCAGAATAGAATAAGTCGCACATAATCAGTTTCCCAAACGCAAGGTAGGAAACGCATTGCGTTATATCACATTTACGATCATTTTGAGGCTTGTATGATGATGATGGTGAATGTTTCCGCCATCAGAATTAGATGTATGATGATTTTAGAGAGCAGAAACATTTATGATAACCCCTAAATTACTTGTTGTTACCGGTAATGAAGAGTATCAGGTTATGCCATTATGACTAACTCAACGTGAATTATGTGAAACGCTGATCATTATGCAGAGTAACGATAACTGTATCTGAAACTCTTATTAAAGAAAGGCGTTCCATGGTAAGATGATACTGACATTCATTTGGGTAGAACGCGCTACGCTTTCCTTGAAAATGAATTACCAAAGCTACCTGTGCCTTTGCTTTGCTATTGGTATTAAGGACTGTTCTTTAAGCTTCGATCCTCTTTCCTTCTCCGTGGACTCCATCCTCTTGATTGCAGGACATAGCAGGTGTTCATACTGGATCTAGTTTCGTCCGTCCGTGTTTATTCAATGCGATGCCTTTGAGTACCCAATGTAAAGAGACCTTTGATTTGTAGGAACGGTGGCACAAAGATTCAGAGACTTTTATATGGCGTGATTGTTGCCGTGAATACCACAGTGAGTTCTTTATTCCTTTGATATACATATATTAAACCTAATGATTAATTTCTATAAAAGAGTCATGGTGGTACTCAGGTCGTCGTTCTAAAGACTCTTGCAGCCCCAAAGCTGCGCTACTTCCAGGAAAAGGGAAATGTAAATTCCTATGGGGTGAAATGTTCTTTGACATGGCCCTACTCCCATCGATGTAGCCTCGCCAGAGGTGACTATTCTACTCACGGTGTAACTCTCTCTCTCTCTCTCTCTCTCTCTCTCTCTCTCTCTCTCTCTCTCTCTCTCTCTCTCTCTCTCTCTCTCTCTCTCTTTCTCTTTCTCTCTCTCTCTCTATATATATATATATATGTATGTATGTATGTTATGCTGTACATCATGTCGTCAGAAAGAGTTATTTATCATACGGCAGAGAAAAAACTCCTTATTGCACAGATTTCATTGCACAGTCGGTCGCGGAATATTCAGTTCAGACTCTTCCCACACAATGCTTCCTCGCCATTCCTCGGGTTAGGTCCGTGATGTATGTTTAGGGCGTGTTGATGTGGCCTTTGCGTCAGAGAAAAGGCCCGTTATTTCTTCCATTTCTTGTATGGATTGGCTCTCGAGGGAGAGTTATGTGAGCGTCTCTTCCCCATTTTCCGTATCTTGCCTTTGCAGAACGAGGCTGTCTGATCCTTCTTGATTGCTCACAAAGAGCGTAGTTTGCATCATCTTAGTGTTATTTATCTGCAGGATTATCTAAGCTTTGTGTGCGTTCATTTGGTTTCTATATTAACCCTCCCTGTATATCATATTCTGGACGACTGTGGGTGGAAAAAAAAAGAGATTTTCATTCGCCTCTTCACTGTAAGTCTGTCTTTCTGCCTGCTCTACACACACACACACACACACACACACACACACACACACACACACACACACACACACACACACACACACAAACACACACAGAGGCCTGAGGTCCACCCCTTATGGCTCTCTCCTGTGTCAACACAACTGGCGAAAATTATGTGTTAGGGGAAGGGTGTTGGACCTGAAAAAATATTCGTGTGGTACACGGAGGAGAGGATTCATGTTGGTGGTGTTGTGATGGAGTGGATGGTGGTGGTGGTGGCGGTGGTGGCGTTGGCGGTGTTGTTAGTGGCGCGGGCAATAATATGGAAGTAAATCCTACCTTGGAGATGTAATACCTTCGATGGTGTTGTGGTTAGTGGCGGCGCTGGTCGACGTAATAACCGCGATAGTGGTGGGTGGGACGGCCACGTTAATGGTGGTAGTGTTGTTGTGTTAGTTACAGTTAATAGTAGTAGTTGTGGTAGTAGTAGTAGTAGTAGTAGTAGTAGTAGAGTTAGTAGTTAGAGTCTATTGAGGATGGTCTTTATCAGTCTAATTCGACTGGTTCCTCGTCCTTCTCTTAAGACTGGTTCCCTTACAGTTTGCTGGGACAGGAGACTCCGCATCCGCTACACACACACACACACACACACACAGTCAACGTCAGACTGTCTTAAGATCATCTTCAAAACATTCCCCGGGGTTGTCACGTATTCCTCCGCTCGTAATTTACATCCCAGCAAACCCCTCGACGCTTCCTCAAGCTGGAAGGATAAGGCAGTCCCATTGTGAAGGTAGATGTCTTGCGGCAGTGTATCTTACGTTGCAGATGAGCTGCATTTGATATCTGGTGTAATTCTGAAACGCATATGTAGATTGTGATCTGAATTTTCAGAGAATAATACTTAGCATAAGCATGAAATGAGGTAATTACGAGCAGAGATTTGTTCTTAAGTGATCTGTACACACACAAAAAGGAGTTTTACAGAGTCTGTTACATGAAACACGAGAAAGAAAATCGAGGAAAACAAAGTTTCCTCCCGTTTGAAAATCCTGCATGAAAATGCTTAGAAATAGAAGAAATGTTTGGAATAAGGGAACATGGAACCAACCCAACGGTGTTGAAAAACGCAGAAATAACTCTGTTTTAAGCTGGCGAACACACAGAGGGTTCAGCATATCTGTAGTAAGCTGGCGAACACACAGAGGGTTCAGCATGTCTGTGGTAAGCTGGGGAACACACAGAGGGTTCAGTGTATCTCTGTGGTAAGCTAGCGAACACACAGAGGGTTCAGCATATCTGTAGTAAGCTGGCGAACACACAGAGGGTTCAGCATGTCTGTGGTAAGCTGGCGAACACACAAAGGGTTCAGCATGTCTGTGGTAAGCTGGGGAACACACAGAGGGTTCAGTGTATCTCTGTGGTAAGCTAGCGAACACACAGAGGGTTCAGCATATCTACACAATACTACACACTCCACACAGGACAGCGAACACTGAGTCAGTGTCGCACGTTCCCAAGTAATCTTGCACCCTCAGTTTTTGAGACGTCAGTAGAACACACAACGATGCGCTGACCTTTTCCCTCCTTCTCTTCCTCCTTCCCCTCAACTTCTTCCCCCCTCCCTCCTACCCTCTTTCATAAATGGACTGGTATTTTATTGAATGAGGCCACCCCCGCTCCCACCCCTTCCTTTCCCCTTCCCCCCCCAAAAAAAAGGAGATTCTTTTGACAACCTGAGGATGGGAACCCATTTTTCTCCCAGGTATTCGATGACGTTTGTGAGGCTTAAATTTCCCGATAATTGCGACACATAAGACTCACAGCCGTACAGTGGGTTGTTCTTTGTTGCAACAAGGTCCTCTCCCCCACTCTCTCTCTCTCTCTCTCTCTCTCTCTCTCTCTCTCTCTCTCTCTCTCTCTCTCTCTCTCTCTCTCTCTCTCTCTCTCTCTCTCTCCCCCCGCGTCCCTCGTTTTTCCCACTCCTTTTTTCTTTCTCTTTCTTCACTTCTATTTCACTCTGACTTTATCTTTCCTTCTCTTGTACTGTTTCTCTTTCTTTCTTTCTTTCCACAGAGAGAGAGAGAGAGAGAGAGAGAGAGAGAGAGAGAGAGAGAGAGAGAGAGAGAGAGAGAGAGAGAGTCACTCAATTGGCAGACATTGCGAGAATATACCTTTCTCTCTCTCTCTCTCTCTCTCTCTCTCTCTCTCTCTCTCTCTCTCTCTCTCTCTCTCCCTCCTACACACACACATGCACACACACACGCACGCACAAATGGCATTTGACAGCTCCGTCCGACATTACAAAAAGGAATTTGCCGAATGCTTTCCGAGGAAAAATCTATCCAAAACTCACGTGTCTCCAGTCGCAGATGAACACACTGAGGGGAACATGAGGGTGCATTATCAACGCCCCTCAAGGACAGGTCTACGATCGTTGAGCACGACGGTACGACTCTCTTGAACACAGCGTTTACGATCGTTGAGTGCGGCCAATCCCTCGTTCCTCAGAGGCCATACACCGTTGTATCCAAGGGGCCGTACCGTGGCCCTCAGCAGAAGTTGGTATTTTGAAAGCAAGGAAAGTTTCGCTGAGCACAATCTTCACCAAGTCACCGATTCGAAGGAGCTTCGCTCGGTGCTTCGAACCTTCTTCCTAACCCGGGGTTCTGACGAGACGAGCCAGCCAGTTTGCCTCCAGCTGCCTCGACTGCAGTCTGTGAAGATGCTTGTAAAAAGCTCTGGCCATCAAACACTCACGTGGGACCAATCTGGAGGAAGCACTGCCAAGGTTACCAAACCAGAGTGATGAGGTCAGCTCGATATTAGATGGAAAACCTCAGAACTGGTTTTGACATACAATATTTGCTTCCAGTTGGATCTCTGGATGTATCTGAGGAGAGTCGATCCGAAATCCGAATGTGAGGACTTGGTCTTTGGCGCCTTTGGCCAGATCGATGACTCGTGTGTTGTTTATCAAGGTGAGTCTTGGTTGTGGTCTGCGCTGATTGTTCACACTTCCTTAAGCTCTTTTCGCATGTGGGCCGTCTGACTCTTGCCCTAGAAGGTTAGGAGGCAGTAGGTCCTCTTCATCACCTGCCTTCTTGAACAACAAACGTTTGGAACAGGAAACTCACATAAAATCTTAATGAGAGGTTAATCAGTATTCATATTCAAAACTCTTGAGTTATTTCAAATTCCCGATTTGTGTAGGCTTCTTCTACATTTCAGTAGCATGAGGCACCGTGAGGCGCAGAAGAGGGTCTCTAACTTTACCCACAAAGAAAATATAGTTCTAGAATATTTCCTACACGTCAAGGATATCAGGAATAAGAAACAAGAGAGGAAGATCACTGGAACTCAGACAACAGGCTCCTTGGAAGAGAAAGCTCTCCTCCGTGGCGCCTTCCTGTAAGTCATTCTTTAAGATCCGCAGAAAATTGGATAACATCGACTATTGACCCACTGGTCGAAGTACACAATGGGCAACCTGTAAGTACTGGAGGTAGTGGGGACGAAGCCTGGAGGTAAGAAGGTTCTAACACTGAGGGAAACACATCGTTACAACCACTGGACTCTGAATAGTAGGATAATGCTGCCTGCCTGCTGGTGTTATACGTGTAGCACTGTATTGCCAACTCCCGCGTGACGTTGATGCCTGAACAGAGGCCAGCAACCATGAGCCACAAGACACACCAGAGTGAGCAGTAGCTATCGGATGATAACCCTTATGACGACCTGACAGAGGGGTTTATATCCACATGGAAGATTCAAGATTTAAGACGACTGATCCTCGTTGTAACCACGGGGTAGTGTGAGGCACAGCTTCTATGAAATGTCTTATGGCGACAAAGCTGCGCTTCTTCCAGTAGCAGGTAAGCATGGATTCCTTTGGAGATAGAAATTATGTCACGAGCCTGAACACCCAATGATGCAAGTCTCACCAAAGGTGTAACATCATGCAGGCGTAGTCCGGTAACACCAACCTTATATCATCCTTGACTGAACAAGATTATGAGACTAATTAATGTAGATCACATGTCACCAGTTTCACCCCAGCGACAAATGTGATAATGCGGTATAATGGGTCATATCAGGTCAGGGGACGGGGACAGTCGAGAACCAGGCTTAGTGTACTCGAGCCGGCCTGATGATGATTCAGATTAAACCAGATCGAACCAGATGGTAAGTAATTAAACCAAGTGTCGTCTGTATTTCACGCAGAAGCTGAAGCTTCAGAGGCTTACGTCAAGATGAAACCGTACCACAGCTTTTGGTGTGGAATTCACGTAGCATGTTGATCTGTTTGCCACGTGTTGTGTAGCGTCGGGCTTGGTTGTAGTAATCTTAGATTACTTGTGGCTGAAGGGCGCCAGGCCAGCTGAAGCTGACAATAGATGGGGTTTGAACCTGTGTTATGCCTCTGTCCTTCCAGATGAATTCTCGTTTTGGTTACAGGTTATCATCTGGACAGAGGTAATCATTTATTACTACTGAGTTTGATTCGTTTACCGCCTGGAAATGAGGACATCAGTTCAATAAGAAGAGAAGACCAACACAGATCATCTGGATATGATAAGCAAAAAGCCAGTCAACTTCCTTTCCTATCTACCAGTCTCATGTCTACAACATTTCTCTCCCGTTCAAGTTCCTAACCTCTATGACTGTGGCAGTAGCACAACACATCCCTTTCTCTTCCTGGTCGTAGCTGGAGCCAGACTCACGTTCCTGCTAGGCATCTTCCAGAGCGTTCTCAGCTCTTCAGAAATATAAGGAATAGCAACCAATAACTTCCGCAAACACTACACCATTTTGATACGTTCCACGAACCACTTCGTCATTTCTATTACCAGCCGTCGCTTTTGTGAGCAAGGTCCTCCCTTCTCCCTACGCACGGGCTTTAGGGCGTACTCGTGTTGAATTCATCATACCTCTTGCTTAACACGAGCCACTTGGACGTTGCCAGACACTGGCTAACGAACTCATTGCTCATTAGGCATAGTCATCGCTCATGCTCTAGTGAGAGCGTGTGATTGATGTTTCACACAGACAGACGCGTAAAGTGATTGGAACACCGTGTTCCCTGAGGTCGCAAGATATGAAATTAATCATCGAAAAATCTCTTATCCAAATCTTCCACCTTTCCTCGAATCTCGTCAAGGTGCAGATATTTTACATAAAATCCTGGCCAGTCTGTCGAAACCCATATATATTTCTATATACATACATATATATATATATATATATATATATATATATATATATATATATATATATATATATATATATATATATAGTGAAATCATATTCGGCCGTAGAATTATCTTGAATACCAGATGAAGTTGTTATATCTTGACGGCCATAAGTTGACCCCGAGCTATTGGTGGGATTGAGAACACGAAGTGATTATGCAACCAGCTCTTCGCCTTACGCCTGACCATCTACCATCTGTCGGTCACCTTCCCTTACGTGCACATTCGTCCCTACACATGTATGAATTATTTCTGGCTCAGGATAAGCGTCCTGGGTGCATTATACGTACGTAACGTGAATCTCAAACATCAAAGGCCAAAGGTTAGATTGAGTGGCCATCAGAGGCCGCCGGGATGTCATAAAAATGCTAAAGTAGTTGACACAGACACGGAAAGGTAGAAATCTCCATCACATAAATCAACTTTACGACTTTACGACGCACGTTCATTATCGTATTACGTTTACAGTGGGTATCTGGGTTAAATTTTACAGTGGGCATCTGGGTTGATATTTACAGTGGGTATCTGGGTTGATATTTACAGAGGTATCTGGGTTGATATTTACAGTGTGTATCTGGGTTAAAATTTCCATTGCATCTGAGTTAATATCTGCAGTATGTATGTGGGTTAATATTTACAGTGTGTATCTGAGTTATTTTTTCAAATTTTTATTGAGTTAAAGCTTCATTCTCACTATCTGTTGTTGACCGTGTTTTTGTTTCCCTTAACAATCGTGATGCAGTTCATGTATGGCTGTGGCTAGTTCGCATTTCCGGTGATTAAATGAGTTAAGTGGATGGAAGACTTTCCCCGAAGTGGATGACACACAACAGAATGCAAATACCAACAGATCACTTGGTCACTCCCAGGCGGATTGTGACCCAAGAGGAGAGTTAGAAGTTAGTGTGGGAAGAGTAGAGAAACAAACAGATGACTTTAGAGAAAAAAGAAAGGTCCGTAAATGTCAGATTAGGAAAGATGAAAGAAAAGTGTTGGTCTTGGATTGAAAATGGGACATTTGTCGTCTTTTATTTATAAACGTATCTGTAGTGGATGGAGTGTGGGATTGGCTGCCCAGTGGGCTAGTGGATGGACTGTAGAACTGGTTACCCAGTGGTTACGTTGATGGCTTGTAGAACTGGTTACCCAGTGGTTACGTGGATGGCTTGTAGAACTGGTTACCCAGTGGTTACGTGGATGGCTTGTAGAACTGGTTACCCAGTGGTTCAGTGGATGGCTTGCAGAACTGGTTAACCAGTGAGTTGATGGTCGTTAGATCTCATTCCTTTACATGACTTCCCTCTGTGTTTGCAGGGTAACTGACAGATGTATAATCACCTTGCTTAACTACGTAACGATCATGTCTATTAATCATGCTTTTATTGATTTTACTAATATCCACAATGAACAGGGATAAGTATTTTGAATTTTTCTTTAATTGTGGTAGTCTTGGATCTTGTGTTTTCATTTACTCTGTTGGTATAATGTCACTATTTGTCATTTTCTTCCCAAAAAACAATTGTAAGAAGATGTTACTTTACATCCCTCGTCAAGATAATCTGTCTAGGCTTGAAATAATGCTTTTTAATTGTATGAAGATTATCATCAGTCATGTACTAATGAAAGGAGATAGGAAAAGATCATGTAAAATAATGAGTAATTATAACGTCATTGTCATCATATTCACAACATTGTGTGTATGGTTGTTGAATGATAAAGATAAGACTTATAGTAACACACACACACACACACACACACACACACACACACACACACACACACACACACATCATCATCACTATGTTCAAATGCAAATATAATTGTTAATGAGATCATAAAACGACTGTTTCGACAACGGTGAGTCTGGCGCGTATTGCTCCCCATTATCATTTACATTTACCAAGCAATTTATTGAGCTTTACATGGGAACCGTAAACATCAATAGCCATTCTTATTACCGGGAATTGATCCGTTATCACTCAGTTATCGTGGTTGCTGGTATTATTAATCCGTGAGACCCCTCTGTCACACACACACACACACACACACACACACACACACACACACACACACACACACACACACACTTACACACACTTACACACACACACACACACACACACACACACACACACACACACACACACACATATTCACAGCTACAACATCAGAGCCACAACCGACAGCTCTGTTTAATGGCTATAATTAGAAAATATGTCTGTGTAATTCGTGTGATGTTCAGGAGGCCCAATAACGAGCGATGATTAGGTTATTATTCCAGTAATTGGATTATCGGATACCCTTCTGGCTAAAGGACCCCCACGTATTGCATGTGTGTGTGTGTGTGTGTGTGTGTGTGTGTGTGTGTGTGTGCTACATTCAGAAACTCATGATGTGCGCGTTATAGAAAAGATAAATAAATAAATAAACTAAATAAAGAATGGTTTATTGAATTCAGGCAGCCGTTCAGATGAAAATATATGGTTGAGAAGTCACATAACTGGGAGTGGGGTGGGGGGGTGTGACGGGGTCTCATGATAGTAACTAGTTAAGTAATGACGAGAGTTACATAACTGGCGGGGTGGGGGGGAGGGGGGGTGATAATAGTGACAAGAGAGCTTAAGGTGAAGGTGGAGGCTGGATATTTCTACAACGCTTTGGATAAGCACATTAATGAAGACGAATTATACAGTAGAGGGAGTTATACAACGAATATTTCATGGTTTATACATCATGCATTTAGTGGTGAGTCGTTGAATATTTCACTTAATGTTGAATGACACGTTGGTTCAACTGCAGTGGTACTGTGTTGACATACATTATGTATTTCATGGTGAGCATTAAGTGATGTAAAGTTAAGATTACATATATTGGGTGAATTGCAGTAGTGATGTGTTAACGTATATTATGTATTTAATATTGACCTTTATGTGATGTCAATTTACATACTTGTTGAACTGCAGTAATACTGTGTTGACGTATGTATTAAATGGCGAACATGGAGTTGATATTTTCACATTAGTTGTATTGCAGTAATGTAGCAGTTGACATCAGCCATGACCAGGGGTTAAACTAAGCTATTGGCTCGCCTGGCTGTGCACTTGTTCATGGACTGTTTATGAGGTTCGCAGTAGTAGGTATAGGACAAATGTTTGTGTCTGTGCGGCACTGGTTGGCAGAAGGTGGATGTGTGGTGACAGGCCACTCGAGGATTGGCCATTATGATGCCTCCTTCCTCCCTGGAACAGCTAAACTTTGGACTTCTCATCCGAATTGTGTCTTTCCCTCTTCAAGTAACTTTTCTCTCTTCTTTCGAAGCCAGGTCTACAAACATTGGCGGAGACCCTGATTAATTTCTCCCTTTCATCCTCTTCAGTTTCTTTCTTTCACTCGAGATGGTCATTATTATGTGCCAGTACAGTGTCGGTCCCATAGAAGAAAAGGTGAGGATTGTAAGGAAAAGGAAGGCTGAGTAAGGAGGGTTTTGTGTGTGTGTGAGAGAGAGAGAGAGAGAGAGAGAGAGAGAGAGAGAGAGAGAGAGAGAGAGAGAGAGAGAGAGAGAGAGAGAGAGAGAGAGGAATGTTGGCCAACACTGGGAGGGTCGATGGGAAATAATTTTGTTTGTGTGAGAGAGGGTTTAGAGATTGAGTCTCTGACGTGTTCCCATCACAGAGCCAAATGACTTGGTGGATCAGATTATCTACGTGAGGCGGGAGGTGGGTGTGAAGGACAGATAGCTAGAGAGATTTTGCTGTGTAGAGTGTAGCCTCGTCTGCGCCATGTCTCAGTATATAGGGGTGATGTTGGCGTGTCTTCACAGTATTATTAATGAGAAATTTTAAAGCCGCGCAGGACACTAGTCTGAACGGGATGTAGATGGTGAATAGTCACCTTTGACGAGGCTTCGTCACTCCTAAGGAGTCCGCGTTCCCCTGATGCTGGAAGTAACGCAGCCTCGGGTTTGCAGGAGTCTCTGGAAAGACGTCTTGGGAGACATCATGAGTCTTTCTCAGAAACAGGTCCTGGGGTAATTATGAGTAAGGCAGTCGCATGCAGGAGACGTTAGAAAACGCTTGTCGAAGCTGGTTAGGTTAGCGGAGGAAGAAGGGACGCTGAACGCAGTCTCGGGGAAATACGTCTCGAACGCGAGACGAAAGAAGGAAGACGAATTAGAGAAGAAAAAGGTAAAGTTGAAATGCCGAGTAGAGAGAGAGAGAGAGAGAGAGAGAGAGAGAGAGAGAGAGAGAGAGAGAGAGAGAGAGAGAGAGAGAGAGTAACGATCACTCTTTTCCTTGACTGTGTTTGTCTTCTAGACGTTTCCGGGGAGGAAAGTTGGAGAAGCAGTCGAGATGGTGAACCAAGTTTTCGGAAGACTGGTGTAGAGGATTAGGGTAATCCCCCGGGCACACCGCTTTAGCAGGGGTGAGGGAGGTGTCGCCACTGCGGTGACGGGCAGTAAACATACCACTGAAGAACCTAGACAACGGGATAAGACGCGAGGAAAATATAGGAGGAGTTAGTAACCTTAAGACATGATGGGGTTACCATAGAGGTTTAAGTGAGTAAATCATTATAATAGGCGTGTGGACTAAGGTAGCGAGTAAACACAGAGATCTTGAGCTTTATTCCTCAAGCGTTTCGGCTTGTTCAAGATGCTTTGCCTTAGAGGGAGACTAAGCAAGGTACGTAGGCACGAGCCCAAGTATCCGCAGGCCACCCCTTCCTCACCTAGCTAGCCGTCGTGATCGCCTTCTCACCACCACACCTCACGGATGGCCGACCATAACTGGTCTCCCCGACAAACGTCCCTTTATATTCCGGCGCTACCGTGCTGTGCTGCTGCTGCTGCTGCTGCTGGTGCTGGTGCCGGTGGTGCTGGTGGTGCTGGTGGTGCTGGTGCTGCCGCCCGGCGTACGAAACCAGGACGGATATTGGTCTCTTCTGCTACGGCGTCCAGTGAGGTGAGGAATGGCCTGCGGATATATACTCCTGTGTCTTTTACATCTTGCTCAGTCTCTCGGAAGAAGGCTTCTACACCGGCTAAAGTGCTCGAGGAGGAAAGTTTAGAAGCTGTCACGTGTGTCTACACACACACACACACACACACACACACACACACACACACACACACACACACACATGAAAACGTACACGAATATCGAGTGCACATCAAATACATGTAAAGCCACAAGGGAATGGCGAATACTAAGTATCAAGCGCTTTCGGGTATTACATTGTCAAGACTGATTCTTAACAATGTAATGTAACTAGATATCCTCAGTCGTAGAATTTCTAGGATAGATTCTATCCATTACCATAAACACGTGTAATACCCCCCCCCCCAAAAAAAAAAAAAAAACACAAGAAAGAAAAAAAAGGAATTGTAGTACGCAGAAAGAAGGAAAGATATAAGGAATAAAAAAAATCATGCCCGTTCTGGTATCGTAGATGTCACCTACTCCTGAATTTTGTGACGGGACTCAACCACCCTGAAACAGAAGAGCGTCAGCGAGATTGGTCGCCAGGCCCGGCAATCAACTATGGTGGAAGGACGGCGGATGTGGAGGTGGGAGGAGGCGGGGCGGGTGCGCTGGTGGTGGTGGTGGTGTGGTTTTGGTGGTGTGACAACGGCCAGGTTCCAGGACAGGAAAAACACTTCTGTTTGGGTGACTGGCTGGAGCAGAGAGAGAGAGAGAGAGAGAGAGAGAGAGAGAGAGAGAGAGAGAGAGAGAGACGTTGACTCGCTGTATGTAGCAGTTTGGGATTGATATTGACTTTCTTTTCCTTTGGGTGGTGTTGGCCAAGTCTCTCTCTCTCTCTCTCTCTCTCTCTCTCTCTCTCTCTCTCTCTCTCTCTCTCTCTCTCTCTCAGTACTTTAACTCTGCATTTGATTATCTTTTGAGTCAGTAAGCTAGAATATATATATATATATATATATATATATATATATATATATATATATATATATATTTATATATATATATATATATATATATATATATATTTTTTTTTTTTTTTTTTTTTTTTTTTATACTTTGTCGCTGTCTCCCGCGTTTGCGAGGTAGCGCGAGGAAACAGACGAAAGAAATGGCCCAACCCCCATACACACGTACATACACACGTCCACACACGCAAATATACATACCTACACAGCTTTCCATGGTTTACCCCAGACGCTTCACATGCCTTGATTCAATCCACTGACAGCACGTCAACCCCTGTATACCACATCGCTCCAATTCACTCTATTCCTTGCCCTCCTTTCACCCTCCTGCATGTTCAGGCCCCGATCACACAAAATCTTTTTCACTCCATCTTTCCACCTCCAATTTGGTCTCCCTCTTCTCCTCGTTCCCTCCACCTCCGACACATATATCCTCTTGGTCAATCTTTCCTCACTCATTCTCTCCATGTGCCCAAACCATTTCAAAACACCCTCTTCTGCTCTCTCAACCACGCTCTTTTTATTTCCACACATCTCTCTTACCCTTACGTTACTTACTCGATCAAACCACCTCACACCACACATTGTCCTCAAACATCTCATTTCCAGCACATCCATCCTCCTGCGCACAACTCTATCCATATATATATATATATATATATATATATATATCAGGTATCGTTAAGGCCAGACCACTTCGCTCGGACCTTGGGTCTGTGTGGTCTGTGTATCTGTTTATGTAACTTTCTCTTTCCGTCATTTTCGCCTTAAGAGTACGTGCGAGTGTTTGTGGTGAGATATTTTGCCTCTGGGTAGGGCCAGCTCGTAGTGCTCACAGCCAGAATGAAAAAGAAAAAAGGAAAGGTCTTGTGAATCATATGATGTCAAAGTGTTACGTGTGAGACGGAGTGAGAAAGTGAGTGTGTGTGTGTGTGTGTGTGTTTGTGGACCGATAACCAGCTAGCAGCGCACGTGTGGGTCGGAGGAGAGAGAGAGAGAGAGAGAGAGAGAGAGAGAGAGAGAGAGAGAGAGAGAGAGAGAGAGAGAGAGAGAGAGAGAGAGATCACATAACGGGTCATCCTGTCGGAGCTGGTGCCGCCCGCCGCTGCTGTTGCCTTTTCATGAGGGTTCTTGTGTCCTCTTGTCCTCACAGTTGTGCCCGGGAGAGTTACAAAACTTTCCCCATCAACAACTTTTTTTCCCCCTCCCTTTCCTCTTGTCTTCAGGACGCGAGGTAATGATAGATTACTCCTCATCTCGTATCAAAAGATCCGTACTCTGTAATTTGCCTCAATGTCTGTAGCAGCAGTCAGCAAATACACGTTGTTTTTAAAAGGCTTACATCAGCGTTTATGTTTGATGTGGGGTGTTTTGTACGCACGTTGTGGTGAATGAGAATGTTTCGTTCCTGTGATATATATATATATATATATATATATATATATATATATATATATATATATATATATATATATATATATATATATATATATATGGTGACTGAGTTTGGTAAAGTGTGTGAAAGAAGAAAGTTAAGAGTAAATGTGAATAAGAGCAAGGTTATTAGGTACAGTAGGGTTGAGGGTCAATTCAATTGGGAGGTGAGTTTGAATGAAGAAAAACTGGAGGAAGTGAAGTGTTTTAGATATCTGGGAGTGGATCTGGCAGCGGATGGAACCATGGAAGCGGAAGTGGATCATAGGGTGGGGGAGGGGGCGAAAATTCTGGGAGCCTTGAAGAATGTGTGGAAGTCGAGAACATTATCTCGGAAAGCAAAAATGGGTATGTTTGAAGGAATAGTGGTTCCAACAATGTTGTATGGTTGCGAGGCGTGGACTATGGATAGAGTTGTGCGCAGGAGGATGGATGTGCTGGAAATGAGATGTTTGAGGACAATGTGTGGTGTGAGGTGGTTTGATCGAGTAAGTAACGTAAGGGTAAGAGAGATGTGTGGAAATAAAAAGAGCGTGGTTGAGAGAGCAGAAGAGGGTGTTTTGAAATGGTTTGGTCACATGGAGAGAATGAGTGAGGAAAGATTGACCAAGAGGATATATGTGTCGGAGGTGGAGGGAACGAGGAGAAGAGGGAGACCAAATTGGAGGTGGAAAGATGGAGTGAAAAAGATTTTGTGTGATCGGGGCCTGAACATGCAGGAGGGTGAAAGGAGAGCAAAGAATAGAGTGAATTGGAGCGATGTGGTATACCGGGGTTGACGTGCTGTCAGTGGATTGAATCAAGGCATGTGTATGGGGGTGGGTTGGGCCATTTCTTTCGTCTGTTTCCTTGCGCTACCTCGCAAACGCGGGAGACAGCGACAAAGCAAAAAAAAAAAAAAAAAAAAAATATATATATGTGTGTGTGTGTGTGTGTGTGTGTGTGCTTAGTGTCTGTTACGAATCCATGACATTTTGTGTCTATACGATGCATGATATTTGGTATCTATAGAAGATCTGATATTTTGTGATTATGTGATGTGTCTCGTCTATACGTTATATAATGCTTTGTGCGTATGCGAGGTAGCGATAAGAACAGAGGACTGGGCCTTTGAGGGAATATCCTCACCTGGCCCACTTCTCTGTTCCTGCATATCGTACAAAGGAGAGAGACCTTAAACAAATAAAAAAAATGCAGTACCATCGCTAATCTCCACAGTAGGTGAAGAGAGATACCACACCAGAAAGCATCCTGGTTGTTAGGCAAGTACGACATTCACGCCTCCCGTCACGCAACGCCGATAAAATACCCTATAAACTTTACCGGCTCGGCCTTACGAGATCCGGATGAAATACGTCACGAACAGCATTTTATTGGCCAACATATTTTCGTAACAAAGGGAGGAGAATGCCTTCTGGCTATCATAAACGCGAGCGTGAGGAAAGGAAAAAAGACCCGATGTTTGCATTCACCTGAGCCATCTTCTGCATGTATTATATAGGGAAACAAGACAGTACCATCCTCTTTCCCCCCCCGCATATACAACAAAAAGGTTGTGGCCAACACACAGGAAAATCCACCAAGTGTTTTCAGTCATATCACTAATCTCCCTCATAAATCGCCCCAAGAATGGATTACCGGTGTTTGGATCGGTACATCTGTCTTTAAATCGCCCCAAGAATGAATTACCGGTGTTTGAATAGGTACATCTGTCTTTTGCCGCCCGGCCCATCAGATATTGGAGGGGCAGAAGAATAAAGATTGTGTCTTTGATATTATTTTCCCCACGGTCGTTATGTAATAAGAATGTAATCCAATAACACTTCATCATCACAAGTCCCTTTTATCTTCAGGAATCTGTCCTTAACACTCCTTCTCCCAGCCACTCCAGACCTCTCCATTTATACCCTCACTGCAGTTGACGTTTCTGCAAACTTTCCACATTTTACCCACACGTCTTCGCACACCTGCTCATGCTCCAGGGCGGTGCATCGTGTACTTTCCAGGCCAAGTTGGCGAGACGGTAAAAACGCCCCGCATCATGCTTCCGCGAGTTTCCAGAATTCCTTTCTTCTTTTTTATTTTTTCCATCTCCAACCCCCCCCCCTCACTGTTCCCCCTGCCCCTCCTTCTCTCTCTCTCTCTCTCTCTCTCTCTCTCTCTCTCTCTCTCTCTCTCTCTCTCTCTCTCTCTCTCTCTCTCTCTCTCTTACCTCCCGAACTGTTATTGTGAAGCAGCTTCAACGTTCCAGGGTACTTCTGGGCCAGCTCTCGTTATTGCCTGTAGACTCACGCATTCCAGAAATCTTCGCTGCGTTTCCAGACTCCACTCATGGAAAAGAAGAAAAGAAAAGAAAAAAAAAGCAAAAAACTGGAACACCACCTCCCATCTTCTAAACCAATTTACGGTGCTTCTCCCTGTTCCAGACCCTCTCCAGAAGGCCTCATAATCTCTTCCAGGTTCCAGAACCCGTTCATTACCCACTCCCTCACCCACACCCCAGACGAGAGCGGCGGCCGCCTCCAGCTGGGCCAGCCAGGAAAGGATGGAGGCTGCTCTCACGTCCTTCCAGAAGAACCCTTTATTACATGGTCCAGCAGGTCCACCTCGAATGTTTCACTCCCCAAGAGTCGTTTTCTTTTTCCTCTTATATTAATATTCTTGCTTCTCCTCACCTCTCATTATGCTCTTCTTCCGCTAGGGAAATTTTGAAGGCGATATTGCCTTCGGAGGTAGTCTTACCTATTGCCTTTTGAAGGCAGTCTTCTGAATCGCATCAGAAGGCAATCATCGGTGCCTGCCTCTTGCAGGATCATGGTAGAAATGGCTGACTCTGGATATCAGGGACCTTTAGACTTTTCTAAATCAAGTCTATCTATCTATCTATATTTCTATTTATCTCTCTCTCTCTCTCTCTCTCTCTCTCTCTCTCTAGGCACTATCTATCTATATATCTACCTACCCATCTCTCTTAATTGACACGTAAACAAGTCGAATGATAGTGGACACACACACACACACACACACACACACACACACACACACACACACACACACACACACACACATACACACGTCACAGTCTTACGTCTTGAGAAAGGCAAGAGACAATCAGCTTGGAACTCAGGAATTCCATTATGTTTGGGGATAATCCGAGTGTAAATTAGATAACACATTGTCGGTGGAGGATGGCACTGTGGTGACGAGGAGGAGTTCTACCTCACACAGGTTGTGGGTCGCTTGATGAGCGTAGTCAGGCCAGAGACGACACAACCTGTCTCTCTGACAGTCTTTCTGTCTATCTGTTTGTCTATCTATCTGTCACTCGATCTGTGTATATATGTATGGATGTATTCATGTATACCGTCTGTCTGTCTGTCTACCTACCCACCTATCTATCCGTCCATCTGTCTTATCATTTTGTCTGTCTGTCTGACTACCTACACATATATCTGTCTGTTTGTATGATTGTCTGTCTGTCTATCTCTCCCTCTATCTATCTACATGTATCTGTGTACCCGTCTGTCCATCCATATCTTTTAAGTATCTATCAATCTACCCATCTATCTTATTTATCTATCTATCTATGTGTCTATCACTATGTCTATTGATCTATCCTTGACTGTCTATCTATCTGTCTGAATACCATCACCATTAGCTCCACTCCCAGTATTCATGGGTTGGATAACGTGCGCACCTCTGAAGTGACGTAATCAACTCATTTATAACTTAATGCTTACACTTGCATGCGTGCTGAGGATGTGTACCTAGGACGTCACTTGTTAGCGAACCCGATTAGTCGTTTGGGTTGGTCCGAACTTCCCTCACGTTGGATGAGGTGGTTCCGATAGTTATGCTTTTGTGTTGTGTACATGTGGCATGGAGGAGATGCAGAGATACGGAATGAGAACAGTTGCTGTTCAGTCCACACCAGATGTTCATCATCTGCTGGGGTCTGGTCGGTAGAATGGGCACCATTTTCTGACTGGATAGCCATGCTGAGGCGCCGAAGCAGAAAGCTGGGTGCTCTCTCTCTCGTCCGTCGTTGATTTGATTAGCCAGGAGCCAAGGTCAGTACGAAAGAGAAGAACAGTCTTCCCTCAAGGTATCAGACTCCAAACCAGTTAAAACTAAAAGATATTATTGTGATAGTCTTATATTCCTCTCTGTCTGTCTGTCTCTGTCTGTCTCTGTCTGTCTCTGTCTGTCTCTGTCTGTCTCTCTCTGTCTCTCTCTGTCTCTCTCTCTCTCTCTCTCTCTCTCTCTCTCTCTCTCTCTCTCTCTCTCTCTCTCTCTCTCTCTCTCTCTCTCTCTCTGCTGTTTCCTGAAGCCTTCTGCACGAAATTGATATCCTAAGGTTCTCTCCAAATACATATCTGGCAAAGTGGAAGCACATGTTTAGCCCCACACCAGTTGCCGGTCCTTCCTCCAGGTATATATGACGTTGCACCGTCTGGCTGCACGTCCCTTCCATCAGGCTTGAGGAGCTGGGGGGTTCTCTTTTCTCAGGACAATTAGGCAGGGTCTGTGCGTCTGGCGCGCCGACCAATAGAGATCTTGCAGCTTAGTGCACGTTTGCGATACAGGTCAGTCACCTCCACCACCACCAGAGGATTCACTGGTTATTGAGAGTTATTATTACTGGTGGGGTTAGGACTCAGGGCTGTACCGGTGCGCAGAGCGTGAGGGTCAATATTACTCTCAGGGGAAGAATTTGGGATCATCATGTAAGAAATTCCCCCATGGCGTACAGGCAATATAACCTGTACGTGAGCTTTTCATATACGAGTGTTAGTTTAATTCATATATATATATATATATATATATATATATATATATATCCACGTACAGATTTATACAGATATACACATATGAATAAAGAAATCTACGCGAGAACCTTCATATACAAACACACGGATATCCTCCACGCCATTCCGGCAGAGGAACAGGTGCGCAAGACGAAACAAACAGCATATCACCCTCGCTGCCGAGTCTTGCGACAGCAGATGCATAATACAGCCAGGGGTAGTGATCATACAGTACACGTTGTGCCTCCCAGCCACGTGTAATCAAGGGGGTTAAGTAGCCATCAACAACACAGGCTTCCGGCGGAGCGTCTTGTGGCAACGGTACTTGACGCCATTTGCTGCCGCTGTTCCTTACCCAGCGAGGGAGGGTGTTGTCTTGCGCCAGAGGAGGTAGAGGAGGGAGAGGGAGACCCCGAGCGTTAGGGCGGACCCTCATCTCCAAGACGTGGTTCTCCAGTGCTTCATGGAGTACCTTGGCTGGATGGTGCATGTGGCTGTGTGCAGACGCGATTGCACTCTTGATAAAAGGAATAGGTCTGTCACTGTCTCTCTGTCTTCGTCCTTTTTCTCTTCTTGTCAGTGTGTTTCATGGCGAAGTAATCCCAGCAGTGCTGTGTTGGTTGCGAGGGTCGTGGGTCGGGAATACTTAAAAGATCGGAAGACGGTGTCTGTGTTGGGCATGAAATCTCTGAGGACGATTTGTGGCATGTGGAGCATTGATGTGGTAAGGAATGATAACGTAATAAAGAGGTGTGATAGTAAGCTGAGTACAGTAATAAGGGAGAGACTAGATAGAAGTGTTGGAAGTGGAGAGAGCAAGAAGGAGGGGAAGACAGAAAAGAGGAAGAAAAGATGGAGTAAAAAGAGACATTGACTTATTCGGCCTCAAATGCAAGAGAGTGAGAGGCGTGCGTGGGATAGAACGAATTGGAACTGTGTGATATACAGGGGCTTGTCGACCCGACATTATGAACCAGGAAAAGTGTATGGGGTTTGGCTGCGGATAAAGCGGGGCACTGGTGTCGATGCCTAATTCATGACAGCTAGAGTGTGGATGTGAGCTGATGAGAGCTACAGAGGTCAGGGAACTATATATATATATATATATATATATATATATATATATATATATATATATATATATATATATATATATATATATATATATATATTTATTATTAAAAGATAATAAATATATATATATATATATATATATATATATATATATATATATATATATATATATATATATATATATATATATATATATATATTTAATGTATGTATGACTCATGGTGAGGTGCCTGAGGATTGGCGGAATGCGTGCATAGTGCCATTGTACAAAGGCAAAGGGGATAAGAGTGAGTGCTCAAATTACAGAGGTATAAGTTTGTTGAGTATTCCTGGTAAATTATATGGGAGGGTATTGATTGAGAGGGTGAAGGCATGTACAGAGCATCAGATTGGGGAAGAGCAGTGCGGTTTCAGAAGTGGTAGAGGATGTGTGGATCAGGTGTTTGCTTTGAAGAATGTATGTGAGAAATACTTAGAAAAGCAAATGGATTTGTATGTAGCATTTATGGATCTGGAGAAGGCATATGATAGAGTTGATAGAGATGCTCTGTGGAAGGTATTAAGAATATATGGTGTGGGAGGCAAGTTGTTAGAAGCAGTGAAAAGTTTTTATCGAGGATGTAAGGCATGTGTACGTGTAGGAAGAGAGGAAAGTGATTGGTTCTCAGTGAATGTAGGTTTGCGGCAGGGGTGTGTGATGTCTCCATGGTTGTTTAATTTGTTTATGGATGGGGTTGTTAGGGAGGTAAATGCAAGAGTCCTGGAAAGAGGGGCAAGTATGAAGTCTGTTGGGGATGAGAGAGCTTGGGAAGTGAGTCAGTTGTTGTTCGCTGATGATACAGCGCTGGTGGCTGATTCATGTGAGAAACTGCAGAAGCTGGTGACTGAGTTTGGTAAAGTGTGTGGAAGAAGAAAGTTGAGAGTAAATGTGAATAAGAGCAAGGTTATTAGGTACAGTAGGGGTGAGGGTCAAGTCAATTGGGAGGTGAGTTTGAATGGAGAAAAACTGGAGGAAGTGAAGTGTTTTAGATATCTGGGAGTGGATCTGTCAGCGGATGGAACCATGGAAGCGGAAGTGGATCATAGGGTGGGGGAGGGGGCGAAAATTTTGGGAGCCTTGAAAAATGTGTGGAAGTCGAGAACATTATCTCGGAAAGCAAAAATGGGTATGTTTGAGGGAATAGTGGTTCCAACAATGTTGTATGGTTGCGAGGCGTGGGCTATGGATAGAGATGTGCGCAGGAGGATGGATGTGCTGGAAATGAGATGTTTGAGGACAATGTGTGGTGTGAGGTGGTTTGATCGAGTAAGTAACGTAAGGGTAAGAGAGAGGTGTGGAAATAAAAAGAGCGTGGTTGAGAGAGCAGAAGAGGGTGTTTTGAAATGGTTTGGGCACATGGAGAGAATGAGTGAGGAGAGATTGACCAAGAGGATATATGTGTCGGAGGTGGAGGGAACGAGGAGAAGAGGGAGACCAAATTGGAGGTGGAAAGATGGAGTGAAAAAGATTTTGTGTGATCGGGGCCTGAACATGCAGGAGGGTGAAAGGAGGGCAAGAAATAGAGTGAATTGGAGTCATGTGGTATACAGGGGTTGACGTGCTGTCAGTGGATTGAAGCAAGGCATGTGAAGCGTCTGGGGTAAACCATGGAAAGCTGTGTAGGTATGTATATTTGCGTGTGTGGACGTGTGTATGTACATGTGTATGGGGGGGGGGGGGGTTGGGCCATTTCTTTCGTCTGTTTCCTTGCGCTACCTCGCAAACGCGGGAGACAGCGACAAAGTATAAAAAAAAAAAAAAAAAAAAAAAAAAATATATATATATATATATGTATGGCTGATACTTTGCGTCGCTGCCCCCTTGCTGGCTGTTTCCGGTTTCATCAGCATCAGAGCCACGTCTGTCGTAGTTACGGCTCGAGTATCTTGTTAGCAGATAATGAGGGACATCTGACAGTCACATCCCTTGTTCTGACCAGATCCTGAAGTTCGTCACAAGCGGCAAACGACTTAGAGTTGACACAAACCTCACGTATACCAACTTTCGACATTTATTTCCAAGTTCGTAATTAGTTTCGAAGTTGGGTGATTCCGCTTGTCGACCGTGGCTGGCGGAGTTGTAAATTACGTTTGTTAAACACGTATAGATGAAACACAACTGTAAAAAAGAAGTTTAGACGAAGTGTAAACTGGTGCCATTAGGACGGAGAGAAATCTTACTGCTGTGAGGGTAAATAGTGAAGAGGTAAGTAAGCGCACGCTTGATAAAACGTCAAAAGATGTATGTTTCTTCGTAAGGCGTGTCTTTGAACGGATAGAAATACTGAGCGATTTAGCCAAGTGATGCATACATGTATTTTAATATATTTTCTATCGTTGATACATACGTTTCGTTACACAACCACCAGGTTGATGAAGGCCACGCACTCAGGGCTGGCTTCTTGTGGCATCCTACACACACACACGAGGAGGAGGAGCAGGAGGAGGGATCAGAAGCGCGGATGAAGTGCTGTGCTGTAAGTACTTAAGCCAGTCTGAGGTCGTGATTCCCTAGTCAGTCATTCAGTCAGTCAGGTAATTACTGCCACTCGTTGATGAGTTACTGACAGAATTTTGCAGCTGCTTCCCATTGATTTTGCTCATACTACTACAGCTACTACTACTAACCTACTAATACAACTCCTACTAGTACTACTACTGCTAATACTATTGAAAGGCTGTCGTCTTCACTTGTACAAGTTGTACCCACACTGTGGATAATATTTGCTCCCTCTACTTGAATTGTTCTACAGCTGCTGTTACTATAGATGTTGACAGAACTGCTTTGTAACACGGAACTCACTTTCCCTGATACATTATGCAAAACATATTATTCTGTCTTTTACTAGAGGGTAGATTTGCCCTTTAGGCTCATTACATGTATATATGTTTGTATATTTCCCTTGAAATCATTTGTATTTCAGTCTGAGTTCAGAGAGATATAATTGCAAAGACTTAGTCGTCGTCAAAGCCTCATTACATAGCACAAACACGTTTATAAACAATTCTTGATCCATCTGAATTTGTAATTGAAAATTAAATTTCAGTACACTAGAACATACTGTTCTTTATGTAAGCATCGTCGAATACCACAGATCCATTATTTCTCCTTAGATAAAAACGTAACTTAAACGTCTGATGAACCACAGAGACGAGATAAGGACGAACGTTTTTGGGACTTTAATGACGGTGGGGAGCGAGGCGATGGACCCGACCCACCTGGGCTGGAACACTCTTAGTTATCGTCTTGGCCTCCGGCAGACACGCTCGACTTCCTCTTCATCAGATTCCTCTCGTGGTGAGGTTCATATTGTTAGAGAAGTGTCTGCCTGTATGACTGTGGAGTGACTGCGGACAAGTAGATATCCAACTAGGTAGGGGGCACGTAGCCCCACATATATATATATATATATATATATATATATATATATATATATATATATGTATATATATATATATATATATATATATATATATATATATATATATATATATATATAAAGGGCTTACACCCTCCTCCCTTGCTGGAGTTACATACAAGCATGTACACAGTGGCTGTCTGAGGTGGGTCACACAAAATACCAAGATATGCTCCTTGACTTTCGGGGTCGTAAATTATTTCCGTGTGTTTCCGCTCGGCATTTTCATTTCCTTATAGAAAACTCACCACAGGCCTAAACCGCCACTCCTCTCTTGCCACCCTCAAACTTGCAACTTTTAATAAGGCGCGAAAGTCCAAGTTTGACGAGAGTCTCAGAGAGAAAAAGAACATATAATACCTTTGTGTGTTCAACTTTCTTAAAGTCCATATTTTCTTACAAGTTACATTCATATATATATATATATATATATATATATATATATATATATATATATATATATATATATATATATATATATATATATATATATATATTTTTTTTTTTTTTTTTGTTTTTTTGTTTTTTTCATACTATTCGCCATTTCCCGCGTTAGTGAGGTAGCGTTAAGAACAGAGGACTGAGCCTTTGAGGGAATACCCTCACTTGGCCCCCTTCTCTGTTCCTTCTTTTGGAAAATTAAAAACGAGAGGGGAGGATTTCCAGCCCCCCGCTCCCTTCCCTTTTAGTCGCATCTACGACACGAAGGGAATACGTGGGAAGTATTCTTAGTCCCGTATCCCCAGGGATAATATATATATATATATATATATATATATATATATATATATATATATATATATATATATATATATATATATAGATTTATACAACATTTGATTTATTGTTGCGTCCTTGCATTCAAATGTTTTATCTATATACAATCATTTGTTGTATTTGTTTCGTGGCTGAACCAATTGTTTCATAACATATACGCGATTCAAAGGTACCTATGGTGCAGTGCAAGACTGTGAGAAAAAAAGAATTGATAAGATTTCGTGAGTAAGAAACAAGAGAGGCAGTACAGAGGAACGCTTGTGCGAAAGAGGCAGTCGGGTCAGAGATAGCTCGGCTCCTGAAGAAGAAAGAGAATGGGAGGATAGTGTAAGGGGGCGATAAAGAACGTGTTGAGGGAAGGAGGAAGTGTAGAAATGTTTCTGGGTGAATAACAAACGTAATATGTGAGACGGGAAGGGAGAAGTGGAGTGGACAGGAGAGTGATTTACATGTGAGGGTACGTCCCAGAAAAGGGAAAGAAGATGCAACACATAGCGGATTTTAGTGTATGTGTGTGTGTGTGTGTGTGTGTGTGTGTGTGTGAGAGAGAGAGAGAGAGAGAGAGAGAGAGAGAGAGAGAGAGAGAGAGAGAGAGAGAGAGAGAGAGAGAGAGAGAATGGAACACAGAAAGGAACACTGACCATAGTAAATGGGAAGAGGTGGAGGAATCAGCAGTATCAGATAGCTAAGACGTAGTCTATAATGCATGGAAATTTCTAATCAGCCAATTATATTCTGTTCCGATAAGAAGGTCACGTAATCATCATCCATTACCAGATAAGCTTTTAACATATTGCTAATTAGATGATCCTTCAGCGTGATGCCAATATCATTATCATGATAATTACTCCCGCATTATCCTAAGTTACCAAATGCGGTGTACAGAGGCAAGGGTCGTTGGTCTTAGTGTGTGTGTAATTACACATTTGTAGTCACCTATGTTTAAAGTATGGGGAAAGGGAGTTGTACACTCCCTTTGGTCTTCGTCTTACGCAGGTGGGGCTTTATTGACAACACGTCACCCCCTGTATACCACATCGCCCCAATTCACTGTCCCGTACACACCTTACATCCTCCAGGATATTCAGGAAAAAAAAAGAACTTCTCAAAATCTTTCATGTCTATTTTCTATACGTTTCTGGGATCAGCTTCATCGTTTATGAATAAAAAGTATTGTAGTCTAGCATGGAGGAGAATCCATGCATGATACTCTATGCATGGCAGCAGAGAGAAAACATCGAGAGTAACGATTTAAATCTGGCAGGTATTCACAGCAAGGTAAACAGATTACGTCGTAGATTAATAAAAGATAGACGAAAATACACCAGCGTACTGCTTAAGAAACGTGATCAAAGATTACATAATGCAGTTCCCAGAGAAATAAGAAACTCATGTGTGGTGTTGCCACAGAAGTATCGACTGGGGAAAATTGGACTCCTGTTTGAAGTTACTTCCAAACGAACTTCGGACGGACGATTACGGCAGAGGAGAGGAGAGAGGGGGTGTGTGGGTGATACTGAGCCGGCGTAGGGAAACTGTGGTTCAGCAAGCAAGACGTGGTCGTGAGTGCTTCGAGGTAGCCACGCCATTTTTCGGCCAGAATTTTCGTCGTAAGTAGAGAGGTACACATTCTCTCTCTCTCTCTCTCTCTCTCTCTCTCTCTCTCTCTCTCTCTCTCTCTCTCTCTCTCTCTCTCTCTCTCTCTCTCTCTCTCTCTCTCTCTCTCTCCTCAAAGAGCCTGATGATCTCTTTGATCAGAAGGTATATCAAAAAAGGAAAAAAAAAAAAGAAGGGGGAAAAGAAATGAGGTAGAGACTTCCACTTCATTTCGTGCTGTTATGAAGCTGAGGAAACAGGCAGGAGTGAGGGATCAAAGAAGCATAACATTCTAGGAATCTCTTTGACTGCTGGCCGCACCCTCATTAAGCGTCTCCCTTATTGTCGAGGAAGAATTAAGTGAACTGTAGGAAGCATAAGTACCGAGAAGTGAACTATAGGAAGTATAATCCCTGATGCCGGGGTAGATTCATCTCCTTTAGATATTAGGTTTATTTTCCTATTTTCCCGTACGGTTGATTGAGGATATCTAGTTTAGTTATAGAACAGCTTTCGAGGATCCTTACCTTGCTACTGGATCGCGGCGCAGTCCTGAAGCTGTAGGAAACCAAACGGGTTCATGGATATATAATAACATTAATGACAATGATAATAGTAATGATTATGATTATAATGATAATTGTACTGATAATGATAATGCTAATAATGATAATAATAATAATAATAGTAATAGTAATAATAATAATAATAATAATAATAATAATAATAATAATAATAATAATGATAATAATAATTATGATAATAATGATAACAATAATGATAATGGTAATTATTATAATCATAATAACATATAATCCACGGAGAATAATCCATGGAGAGAAGAGAACCGCGCTGTATGTACCCCTAGCAGTAACCCCGTGTTACATTAAGTGCCGTGAGGACCCTAATTAGGGACGTGTTTGCATCATCTATGCAAGGAACACTGCTCAGACTTGACTAATTAAGGCTTGGGAGGGGGGGGGGGGAGTCCCCTGTTGCCTAACTCCAAACTCTCTGGTACAGAACCGAGTTCCATTGTTAAGTCTGTTGACATGTATGTATATGTAGGGGTCTTGTGTTGATTTGATTACGGTGCGTTGTGAGAACATCTGCATATGATTGTTATTAAGGTTGTCTGATTGTGTTTGGTCTTGTAGAGATATAAGATTGTGCTTAGCAAGTTGTAAAATGATTGTGTATATATATATATATATATATATATATATATATATATATATATATATATATATATATATATATATATTCAAACTAAAGGAAAAACTAAATGACATAGAACGTACAATCATAATCTGTAGCACACACACACACACACACACACACACACACACACACACACACACACACACACCAAATCACCTTTCATCTCCAGGTAGGAGGATAAGCGACACCGTCAGGTCACACGAGGCAAAAAGAAAATGTCCAATTACCCCAGCAGGCAGACTCCCCCGTCCTCATATTTACCGAGGCATCAGGGCCGTCAGGCCGCCCTGGCACGCGCGGGGAGGAGCGCTCCCTCACCCCAGCACCCACACTCATCTGAAGAACTCTCTCCCCCCCAACCCACGCCGGAGAACCACCCCGACCAAACACGACTGTGAGGCGCGAGATGAGATCACCTCTCGAGCACGTTCTCCCGTCGTGTTCATGTGTGTGTGTGTGTGTGTGTGTGTGTGTGTGTGTGTGTGTGTGTGTGGAGAGGAGGGGGTGGGGCGCGTGGTAGGAGGAGAGAGGGGGTTGGGTGAGGGGGTGGGCTAGGGATCTTGGCCCTCTATTGAACAGGGGATTATGTTGTGGTGGTGGAGAGGGAGCGGTATGGTGGGTGGGTGAGGTAGGTAATCCTCCTCTCCAAGGCGAGTGGGGAAGGTTGTGATGAAGGGCTAGGCAATACTGTGTCCTTCTGAGAAGAGTGGAAGGTAAGGTCTTCCTGGATGATGAGGCTGAGGGGAAGGACGGAATGGTCTTCTTCAGGTGGGTACTGCCGTGGTGGTGGTGGTGCTGGGGTGGGTGATGTGGATAAGACAACAGATGATGGTGTATGTGTGGTACACGATGGAGCCTTTTTTCTACAACGAAACACCAGACTTGTGTGTGTGTGTGTGTGTGTGTGTGTGTGTGTGTGTGTGTGTGTGTGTGTGTGTGTGTGTGTGTAAACATCTGTTTGTGCTATACGGGGAGCAGGGAGTTCTAGACTTGCTAGGCCACCATCTCTTGATCATTCCCAACTCCTAATATTTCTGGCCACACTCTTGATGTCATTATTCAGTTTATTCCTTTAATCCGCTCTCCTTATGATAGAGAAATACTTCTTTACATCTTTTCTAACAAAAGTGTATATGTGTGATAATGGTAATAATGATAATAATGATAATGATAATGATAATGATAATGATAATAATAATGATAATAATAATAATAATGATGATAATGAATGTACAAAAAATTGAATTTAGGTTTCCATTCGGCTGAAAATACACAGTTGAGATGTTGCAGAAGTGGGAGGACTTGATAGCAACTACTTAACCACGTTTTGGACAGGGATATGAGTGTGTGTGTGTGTGTTGTGTGTGTGTGTGTGTGTGTGTGTGTGTGTGTGTGTGTGTGTGTGTGTGTGTGTGTGTGTGTGTGTGTGTGTTTAACAAAGGCTATATCTCCAAGACTTGCGAACTGCATCTCAGCAAAGCAGTTCTGTTATTAAGTTAACCCCAGGCACTGCGTGAGGATGAACACTACAATGTCTTTACTTCCACTCGGGTGGGTTTTCTTTGATGTTTGTGTTGCATTATGCGAGAGACGTAACCCCCCCGGAGGAGAGTGGGGGAAACGGAGCATTATGCGAGAAACGTAACCCCCCCCCCCCCCCCGGCGAGGGAAGGGGGGTTGGGGGGGGGGGTAACGGGGCGTTACCACTGCTTTATCTTATCCAAGAATTCGTATATTCGCTCTGGAGAGCTAGTGGGTGTGTGAGCCACTCTCCCACTGGTTTGGGTTGCAGTGGTTAAGACGTACTGTGGAATCTCTCCCCCGCTGTACAGCCTGAGGCTTGAGAGAGAGAGAGAGAGAGAGAGAGAGAGAGAGAGAGAGAGAGAGAGAGAGAGAGAGAGAGAGAGAGAGAGAGCACACAGTCGAAGGAATGTTTTATTGATGTGCAGTGATTAGATCACGGAAGAAAAAAAATAGTTAAGATGCAGAGTTCATGCCTCGTTCATTCACTCGCTCGATGAACTCCCTGACTTCCCCCTCCTTCCCCTTCATTCCATTCATTCATCCAGTCCTTACACTCACTCAGGGACACGCAGTCCGCCCACTCCACTCAATGATGCACCTCCCCCACACATCATACCCCGTGGTCGATGGCAAATCGCACGCAAGACGGGTCTACTCACACGACATCATTCATTCCTTTTTCCCTTAAATTCTCCCTCGCTAACCCGACCGGTCACTTATAGTCACGCCATGTATTCACTACCTCATTTCCATTGTGATTCATCAGGATCCTCCACTCTTCGTCAGGCCATGTGTTGCGCTGCCTCATTCACTTATTCATTTATTCCTCTGGGTCATTCACACACACATTAGGTTTTTGGCTCATTTGTGATGTAATTAATCAAGTCGTTCCAGGCAGTTGCTTGAGGATAAGCCTTGGGACATGGTTGTGGCTTTGGCCTTCTGATGGAGTCTGTGTCATCATTCTGCGGTACCCGAGGGTCGTACCCTCGCGCTCAAAGGTCGTACCGTCGGCCTCAAGGGTCGTAACCTCGTGCTCAAGGGTTTTACCTTCGTGCTCAAGGGTGGCAACGTCTTGCTTGCTCAGGGGTCGTACCTTCATGCTCAAGGGTGGCAACGTCTTGCTTGCTCAGGGGTCGTACCTTCGAGCTCAAGGGTCGTACCCTCGTGTTTAAGGGTCGTACCCCGAGTCGTCCTGCAGCTCAAAGGAAGTCTAGCATGTCACTGTAATACGTTTTCTGAGAGTGTTTCCCGGGAACAAACCACTGCAATTTCTTCCGCATTAAAACCCTGGAATTATTCTGTCAAGGACAGCAGCTGTCTGTACGACCCCGAGGAGGACCACGTGAACGGCTCCAGCTGCACAGATGACAACACCAGCAGCGGAGGGAACACTTGCTGTGGGTGGAACACTTACAGTGGAGGGAACACTTGCTGTGGGTGGAACACTTACAGTGGAGGGAACACTTGCTGTGGATGGACCTCTTGCTTTGGAGGGAACACTTGCTGTGAGTGGAACATTTGCAGTGGAGAGAACACTTGCTGTGGGTGCATCACTTGCTGTGGTGGGAATACTTGCTGTGTGTGGAACACTTGCAGTAGAGAGAACACTCGCTGTGAGTGGATCACTTGCTGTGGTGGGAACACTTGCTGTGGTTGGATCACTTGCAGTGGAGGGAACACTTACAGTGGAGGGAACACCTAGCAGAAGATGGAACATTTAGCCAGACTTCTCCACCAGCCTGGCTTGACCAGACAGTGCAAAGGAATACGAAACATTCACGGGTCTCTCGGGGTCGATCCTGCATGGGTTCGAAACATGGTCGCGGCAGTCGTTTCACAGTCATCCCAGCTGTTCATTCTCTGCTATAGGTTCTTCGATAGCTTGGGTACAGGATAATCTTATTGATAATAAGGATGAGGCGAGATGAATGACATTATAAAAGGAAAATAATCCAGTGTATAAGACCATTGATTACAATGAGATTTATCTTGATTATGTTTCATTAATGTGAACATGTTGTTCACCGACGATGCATAACAGTGGGCCTATTAGTGTAAAATGAATGACAAGTCTAGTGCGTCCGGCATAATCAGGTTTGATTTGATTAAAAATCGATGTTAGTTTAGTTCGTTTGTTTGTGGAACAGATAAAGAGACGGGAGAAAGATTTCGTTGCTCAAGAATCCTCTTCACAGAATCAAATGCTCGTATGAGTCAGACGTATAAGATTAGATTCCATTTGACTGAGGAGTTCTTCATTCACGTAGGGTCACGCTAGATCCTAATTACATGACAACCAGACGACCCTGACCTTTGAACTGTTAAATCTCAAGATCATAGCATAGCGAGAGTGAACCTTATTTCTCATAGCACTAAGGACTATTCTTAGTATACGATCATTATTACTCCTAATGTCAGTTAGTTGATTGACCTTAGCGTGCCATTTTGAACTCTGACCCAAATTGACCCCGCAAGCATTGTTCTACACACACACACACACACACACACACACACACACACACACACACACACACACACACACACACACACACACACACTCACACACTCTCACACACACACACACACACACACACACACACACACACACACACACACACACACACTACACACACACACACACACACACACACACACAGGCTGATCAAGCAGCCAACGCTTGGAATTAAC
>NC_092281.1:7804391-7834391 GCF_036320965.1 Panulirus ornatus
GGAGTGAGGGACACTGACAGTTACGGGGGGAGTGGTTAGTTTACAGAGAGAGAGAGAGAGAGAGAGAGAGAGAGAGAGAGAGAGAGAGAGAGAGAGAGAGAGAGAGAGAGAGAGAGAGTTGGGCAATGAAGGAGTTTCCCCCGTTCAGTTTGTTAGTAAGAGCAGTCAACAAAGATCGACCCTTGTTAGGTCAGTGGAGGTTTTTCTGTGGTTGTGGGGAGTAGTGGGTCAGTATGAGGGACTTGTATCAGTACCGGGAAGTATCAGGCACCAACAATAGCAGCTGTTGGTATGAGGCTCTGTCATTATAAGTCACTATTATGATCTGTTCTCTTTTGAGAAAGAGATAAAACACACACACACACACACACACACACACACACACACACACACACACACACACACACAGGGCCCGCGCTTACAAACCCGCTAACATTCTAGCTTTGTGACGTAAATGCTCACTTTGTCCTTTGAGAGTGGAAGCGGTGGCCATCACTTTGTCAGAAGGGTGCAAAGGACGCTTTCTGTCATTCACCTAAATTCCAGTCATTCCCTCCCTAGTTCGCGCTGAGCCGGAATCCTGTCGCTGGTGAGAAAGGTCCGTCCGTCCGTCTGCCTGACTGTCTCTCTCTGTCTCGGTATTGCTATTCTCAAAGTTTGGTCATTACACGAGGCGGAGTAGGAGGAGGAGGGAGTGGTGGATGGAGGACCTGAATAACTCACCACAGGGGGGGAAAAAAGGGAACATCATGAAAGACCTGGTGTGCTATCATGAAAGACCTGGTGTGCTATCATGAAAGACCTGCTGTGCTATCATGAAAGACCTGGTGTGCTATCATGAAAGACCTGCTGTGCTATCATGAAAGACCTGGTGTGCTATCATGAAAGACCTGGTGTGCTATCGTGAAAGACTTGGTGTGCTACCATGAAAGACCTGATGTGCTATCATGAAAGACCTGGTGTGCTATCGTGAAAGACTTGGTGTGCTACCATGAAAGACCTGATGTGCTATCATGAAAGACCTGGTGTGCTATCATGAAAGACCTGCTGTGCTATCATGAAAGACCTGCTGTGCTATCATGAAAGACCTGCTGTGCTATCATCAGGAAGTAGTCATTATAAATAAGACCTTTTGAAATAACGGGGAGGATCTCCTCTTCTCTCCAGAGGGAGATAAAACATCTTTTATTCCACAGTCAAAACACATCATCACTTTCCTGCGTTTTGTCTCCCTTAATCATCTTTCGGCTTTGTGAATTTACTTTGTACTTATCATTTGTTTATGTGTAATTACCCCAGGACCAGTTTCTATGAAAGAGTCCTGGTATTACCTAGGACCTTCTGGACTCCTGCAGCTCAAGGTCGCGCCGCTTCCAGTAGCAGGGAAATGTGGAAACCTTTAGAGTGAGAAGTTACTCGACGAGATTGTTACTCCCTTTCTTCAACGGTACAACCTCGCTGAATGAGAGTGACCTTCCCTCACGTACATCATGATCATTTCCCATCTTCTTTCTTTTCTCCGCAGTGTGTGCAAGTTTCCCTCATCCAACCCCCATTTTTCATTTTAATTCCATCTTGGAACCCATCCGTCCATCCGTCCCTTACACACGTCACCACTAATTCCCATCCGCACGAGATCCTTGGCACCATGTTTCTTCCTCCATTCCGTCACGCGTCTTAGAAGCATTGAAACCTTCCCCCCCCACCACCCCTCGCCACCACCCCCCCCATCTTCCCCCACCATCTCACACTGGCACGGTACACATCACACTCTGATCCCTTCCCTCCCAGAATTAAAACTCGCGACTCATTTAAATGTAAAATTCCATTAATAAGATTTGCATTCGGTACGAGAAGAGCGGGGCTGGTCCGGTGCCCTCGCCCCCCACCACACACCCCCAAGGGTTCCTCCCCCCCCCTCCCCCATCAGCACCAGCAGGGTTAGTCTGGGTCCCTCCCTTTCATCCTTGACCATAAATTTCTTTTCATTTCCCATTGCCGACAAATTGCCCGATGACGGGATTCCCCCCCACCTCCCCCCACCCCCACCTCACCCCCCACCCCCACCTCACCCCACCTCACCCCCCACAACCCTCTGAGCGAAAGTGTTACCGGAATAGTTCTTCGATTTTTTTTTTCTCTTCATCTTAATTTTTTGGATCGCATGAAATTTCACCCTTTGTGGGATCAGATTCATGAGTGTATTTTCTTCTTGCGTTTGATGCCGATGAAAGAAATATTTTACATAACTTGAAGAAAAACTGGTGAATAGAATTTCCATAAATTCATATATATATATATATATATATATATATATATATATATATATATATATATATATATATATATGGACCATCAAGTCTCCTGTTATCTATCCTTCCGATTGCTATCACTCGCTCCGTTAGACCACCAGTATTATACATATCTCTTATCTCTTGTCATATAAGACCTCAGTATCTCATATCCCGTTCCATTTACCATGCCACGAGCGGCGCTGCCATCACTTTTACACCTCTAGCACTACACACACACACACACACACACACACACACACACACACACACACACACACACACACACACACACACACACACACACCATCCTTGGGCCCCTCTTCCTCCTTGCTCCCTGGGACGCGACCGTCGTCTCATTCAAATGTAAAATCCCATTAATGAGATCTACATTGGAGGCGAGACATGACCGGCATCTACGGGCATCAGTCATCAACACACATCAACCTTCCTCTCCCTCCCTCCTTCCCTCCCTCCCTCTCCCCCTCCTCAACTCTTCCTCTCTCTCTCTCTTCCCTCCCTCCTTCCCTCCCTCCCTCTCCCCCTCCTCAACTCTTCCTCTCTCTCTCTCTCTCCTCCCTCCCTCCCTCCCTCCCTCCCTCTCCCCCTCCTCAACTCTTCCTCCTCTCTCTCTCTCTCTCTCTCTCTCTCTCTCTCTCTCTCTCTCTCTCTCTCTCTCTCTCTCTCTCTCATCAATTTCCTCCTCCCGCTCAAGACATCATCAACGGCACAGGCGGTGTAAAAAGATGGGTCCTTTTCCCTCGAACGGAAATGTCAGTGAAGATTTTCTACATCTTTAATGCATAGTTTTAAGTCCTATTCACTGACTGAATCAGAGACTTCATCAATATTTCTCTGATAATTCAGCGGCAATATTCCCTCGAGACCATAAGTTTGAATACGTCTGGTGGAAAATATTGTAATTCCTCGCCAAAATCACTTTCAGAACACAGGCGAATCCCAGTTGCCTTCCAGACTTTTGACGAGAACTTGAAATATCTTGAAGAGGAAAAGATTGTGAAAATTTCTGATTCTGTCAAAAGAAAGAATATATGTATATATATATATATATATATATATATATATATATATATATATATATATATATATATATATATATATATATGATATGATTATTACATGAAAGTGCACTTGGGAACTCATCGTGTTTCATTTCCCCGTGGACTCATAGGAATATATATACACACACATACACACACACACACACACACACACACACACACGGTCAACTTATAATAATATATGACCCAGAACATGACATTTCCTCCGAATTAAAGCTAAAAAAAAATATATATCCTGTGATATATACCGAATGCTGTATTAAATTCAATATGACGTGAATAGTTGGAATTATACAGCGCGTTTACCTTTTTAATTACGAACTTAATTAAACACTCTTCATTAATCGTGCTGGGCGAAATTAGATTTCGTATACGCATGTAATGCAGTGCTGGACATTAGAGTCTAACTTCGGTCAGACATTAAGACTGGGCAAGCAGGATTTGCCTGATGTGTGTGTGTGTGTGTGTGTGTGTGTGTGTGTGTTTGTGTGTTTGTGTGTGTGTGTGTGTGTGTGTGTGTGTGTGTGTGTTTTGCCTGAAAGAGATAACAAAAAATTGCGACTTACCAAAGAGATTTACGTTCGTTGTCAGTGAAAGGATTGAGAGAGAGAGAGAGAGAGAGAGAGAGAGAGAGAGAGAGAGAGAGAGAGAGAGAGAGAGAGAGAGAGAGAGAGAGAGAGAGAGAGAGAGAGAGAGAGAGAGAGAGAGAGAGAGAGAGAGAGAGAGAGAGAGAGACTACGGACGAGATTTTACCAGGAGGGAATGACAAAATGAACGTAGCGTGCACCGTGTAATATTGTGCGTGTCTCACTATGCTGTCCTTTTCTGCTGTCACACACAACTCAACACAACATAACACAGCAACGCAACACAACACAGCAACGCAACATAACACAACACAACACAGCAACGCAACACAACACAACACAACACAGCAACATAACACAACACAACACAGCAACACAACACAGCACCACACCAACACAACATAACACAACACAACAGAGCAACACAACACAACACATGGCGTCGGTATGGTTTTCCCTCGTTCATCTGGAACAGCCTCCCGTCTTATTGTCTGTTCTTGTTCACTGGTGTCCGTTCTCACACACTAACTCCTTTTAGAATTTCATATGTGTGTGTGTCTCTCTTTCTCTCTAAGTAAAACCCACCTTCCATGTGTACCATGATTATCAAAAGAGAATAAACACGGCTGCCGAGAGACAGGAATGTGGACACACACACACACACACACACACACACGTAGGCTGTGGCGCGCTAGACAATATTCGTATCGCGGGCCTTCATGACCTGCCCTGCCCATCACCCCGCGTTTACCCCAAGGCTGGGTGTCATCAAGGATGCAACACTGTGTGTGTGATCACCGTTTGTTACGGGACGACGGCTGGGGGAGTGAGGGATTTACACTCGTGCAGCCACCCGGCTGTTAAACCTGGTGTGTGTGTGTGTGTGTGTGTGTGTGTGTGTGTGTGTGTGTGTGTATGTAAGGCAGTGGATTACATTCTTTGCGTTGCCCTAAGGGATAAAAGTCCAATGGAATCGTTGTTTATCCATCACTCTCTGTCTCTGTCTGTCTGTCAGTCCGTCTGTCTCACTGTCTGTCTGTCTGTCTGTCTGTCTCTCTCTCTCTCTCTCTCTCTCTCTCTCTCTCTCTCTCTCTCTCTCTCTCTCTCTCTCTCTCTCTCTCCAGTAACTCATCCCCACCACTCGATACTCCAACAAAAGCAGGAGGGTATTATCCCCCCCCCCCCATAGCTCTACCCCCGAGGCAGGCGGGATGTAGAACCCCCCCCCCCCCCTCAACCCTCCCTCAGCCCCGGCGGTAATTGCTGGTTGGGAGGAAGAGCTTGGGAGAGAGGCCCTACCGAGCAGGGAGGGGAGGAGGGACACGCACGCCCGTGGCTCACTTGTCACTCAGAGGGTTCAAGTACCTGGTGTCAGGGTGGAGCGAGGTGGCACCTGTTGTTGTTGGGAGAGATAGGTAGATAGATAGATAGATAGAGAGAGAGAGAGAGAGAGAGAGAGAGAGAGAGAGAGAGAGAGAGAGAGAGAGAGAGAGAGTGCCATGTTTATCATCTTTCCCGTCTCATATTTTTTTTTTTTTTCAAATTTGGTAAGGTTATCATGGTATGGAATAGATGAAAACACATATTACGTAGCCACACACACACACACACACACACACACACACACACACACACACACACACACACACACACACACACACACACACACACACACACGCAACTCTCTCCCTCACAAGAAAAGAAAAAAAAAAAAACAAATGAATCAATACCTGTGGACCAGCGTGCAAAATAACCAAACCCAATTATAACTTGCTAACTTTTTTCTAATGCAATCCCTCCTAATCACAGCTAATACCACCTATTCTAACTTGAGCTATCTATTATCACAAAGTTAAGTCCATAACTTCATAAAACTTGTCCGACGCCGTCCAGTAAAGATCTCAAAACTTTCCCTCATTTATTGCCATCATTTATTGCCAACAGACAGAATTTCGCTCATCTGATCACGTTTGTATTACTTTTCTCTCTTCCCCGGAGGGTTATATGTAGAGAGAGAGAGAGAGAGAGAGAGAGAGAGAGAGAGAGAGAGAGAGAGAGAGAGAGCTTTATTGGTGAATTGTAAATCAGTCAGACACGTTGGAGGTGGCCTGAGACGTTATTTCAATAACGAGTTACGATAGTAAAAATAAAAGCAAAAAAAAAAAAAAGTGTGGTGATTGTATTTGCCAGTAACGAAGGTGTATAACTTCTGTCGAAGATTGAATGTGTTTTCTAGTAGCCTTGGCGTGTGTGTGTGGGTGTGTGTGGTAGAAACTTTTTGATCCTGTATTAAAAGAACTGTAAATGTACTACCACTGATTTTCTTTCCTTATAAGTTATTGAAATATTTTCAATAAAAAAAAGCCTCTTACTTTCATGGCTTCACTTATCATGGTAGTACTGTGCCAGAGTTTACTGTTCACGGTTCCTTACCATGATGATGTGTTCACGTGTCCTCTTGACGCACGGTCAGGACTTGTACACCCCTTGTGCACATCTTGACGGCTCTGGCCTACCAGTCGTGGTCCACTTACCGCTCACTAGTGGTCCACGTACTGCTCGCTAGTGGTCCGCGTACCGCTCACTAGTGGCCCACGTACCACCGACTGCGAACCACTGGTAACAACCGGTTAGAAGTTGTCATCAACAGACTATTTGCGTCTATTCGAACGTTTCATTTTATAGTTTGATAATGACCCATTACGAAGAATGACTGTAAGATATAGCTAGTCCACAAACGACCCTTAAGTGTAATTTGAAAAGAAAGATCATAATTTGAATACAGTCTGGTGCAGAAGCAGCAACAGCAGCGTTCCATCACTGGTGGTGATCAATGGTATGTATTCCTGTGTTAACTATCAACTCGGTTCACGTCTTCTCCATGTTTACTGAAGCTCCCGAAAATACCCCAGAGTGGTGAAGTGAGTGACAAACATCTGCTTAAGTTTTGAGTATATTCATAACATCACGCAGGAACGGTCTCTGTGGGAAAGGTGTTTCCCCAAGACCTTTCTATAGACTCCTGCAGCCCACGGCTGCGCTTCTTCCAGTAGCTGGGAAATGTAGACTAGTTTTTTAAATGAGAGGGTCTTTCACGAGAGTGTACTTCCAGTGATACAGCCTCGCCAGTGGTGATATTATCTTAACTCAGTCGTGGTGTAACCTTTTGAGAGCGGAGCCCGGTAACGCCATCTCCATAAATCAATCCGGGAATCCATGTATTCCCGACGAGACGCGACGCATTAATCTAGATCGATAGACACATCAAAGTCTACGAGAAACCTGTCATCGTATAATGGCGTGTCCGCTCCACACTATAAAACGCTTTGTGATATGAGATCGTCAGAAACCCCCGGGCGACAGCGTCAGCCAGCCAGCCAGACAGCACCTGGGAGGTGGGGGAGAGGGAAGGGAAGTTGACAGTTGATGTTACATGTCTCAGCCTTAACATATCCGCCTGAGAGATGCTAAGCTTGTCGCACTCGCTGTCGAAATGTCCCGAGCGAGACATTGGCATTCCGAGCCAGCGAGAGGCGCCGCCGCTGCCGGAGGACTGGTGGTAGTAGGAGGAAGAGGAGGAGGAGGAGGAGGAGGAGGAAGAGGAGGAGAATGAAGAGGAGGAGGATGAGGGGGAGGAGGGAAAGGGAAGGATAGCATGATGATGATGAAGAGGAGGAGGAGGAGCAGGAGGAGGAGGAGGAAGAGGAGGAGAATGAAGAGGAGGAGGATGAGGGGGAGGAGGGAGAGGGAAGGATAGCATGATGATGATGAAGAGGAGGAGGAGGAGCAGGAGGTTGGTAGTGGAAATGATGGTGAGGGAACTAAGGGAAGATTTGACGTTAATGATTGCTGCGGTGGCGAGGGAAGAGAAGGAGAGAGAGAGAGAGAGAGAGAAGAGAGAGAGAGAGAGAGAGAGAGAGAGAGAGAGAGAGAGAGAGAGAGAGAGAGAGAGAGAGAGAGAGAGGGAGAGAGAGAGAGATCGAAAGGGAGCAAACAAAGACGCAGAAAGACAGAGACGAAAATGAATAAGAAACATAAAAGTAGAAATGGGAATGACACGGAGATGATAATAAGATTAAAAAGATAAGACAAATATCCTCAAGAGATCAGGGACACGTTCCCCCCTCTCAACATAGTACAGACTACGGTGCAACACCTGTATGACAACAACACCAGCTCTCACACCTGTTCATCTCTGTGTTCGTACCCAAAGACTGAATGCATTTGTCTCTTCCCAGGCTCCTCGACCACCGTCCCTCCTCACCGCGCTACCGCCTCGTTAGGTGCTGCCGTTCACCACAGAAGGTAGGTACCAAACATCTCCTTGTCTATGACTCTCTCCATGGTCCTTGGCCATGGTCCCTGGGCGTGGTCCTTGGCCATGGTCCCTGGGCGTGGTCCTTGGCCATGGTTCCTGGGCATGGTCCCTGGCTATGGTTCAGTGGTCTAAACCATTACTGATGGATCACTGGTATTTCGTCATTAATAATATAATTATCTGGCTGAAATCCCGTATGTGATTTGGTATATAAATGCCTACTTATTTACTACCTTCCTTCCTTCCCTAAAAGTCCCTTCTCTGTCCTTATGAAGCTCTTGCAGCGCTCAGGAAGCTGGCCACGTCCACCGGTCGACACCGCAAGTCGTTAGATGTTTTCTGTGCGTATATATATATATATATATATATATATATATATATATATATATATATATATATATATATATATATATATATATATATATATATATATGTCACTAATTCTGGCGTTTTAAGTTTTGAATCCACATTTTTTTATTTGTTTTCATGGTACTACGAAGTAAAGATCGTGTTTTGTGTAACCAACTCACCTTCCGTGTAAAGTGTGTTGTCATGTGCCAATCATCTCTCTGTACCAAGACAACGCTTGTAGCCAACTTGGCAGTAATTCAACTTAGAAGGAAAAACTCATCGAAGGTGATCACCACAAATTGCTTATAATCTCCTTTGATTCTGTCTTAATAAGTAGCAGTCGTCTTGCGATGAAGAGTAATCATATGTAATCAGTGTTGGAGCCAAGATTAATCGTGGGTGATAGTGTTATAGTCATGTGTCATTAGTAATGATTAGGGGTCATTGTAAAACGCTCGTTACACTCCTGTAGTTCTCTGAAACACCCGAGAATGTTGGAAGACCTTTCATGTAGTCGTTTGTGATTAAATTATAATCACAAATGAACCCTTCTGAATAATGATTTTTTTGTTAATGATTTTTTTTGAATGGTGTGTGTGTGTGTGTGTGTGTGTGTGTGTGTGTGTGTGTGATCTGACTGTTCACAGCACAGCAGTGTGTTATCATCTTGTCATAACTATTATTTCCGTGGAGTGTAATTACCAAAAACACAACTTTAATTACTTGAACAGTAATCACTTGTGGTAATTGGGCAACGTACTTATAATTGCCTGAACGTTAATCACCCGCTGTACTTGGAAATTGGACTCACCCACAATACACGGATGAATCACGAATTACCCGAGCGAACTGGTATCATCACACACACACACACACACACAGCACAGCTGACACGAATGAACGTCTCCGCCAATAACATTTCTTCGAGTTATCTTTTATCTGCAAGATGGTAGGAATACCTATAGAACCATTCACAAGAGATATCTCCATTTTATAGCAAAGCAATTGATGTCAGCCTTTCCTAACGACCATAACCCCCCCCCCCCCCCCCCCCCACACCACACACACACACACACACTCAGAGACCTTGTGTATGTGTTAGTCGACATGATCTGGGGTTGTGTACGGATGTTCACAATTAATTTCGTTACTTAAATAACAGACAGATGATTTTCACTCTAAAGGGGAATTATGTTTAGTATGCTTTCTACATCCATATCTTGCAGCCTCCATGCTTAAAACCTGGTGAAAACCCAGTACATCCGACTCTTTCTAATCACCTAACTTAATCACTTGTTTACATAGGCATGATGTTTTAGCTTTCAAGTACGATAGCGTTTTGAGTAAGATTATCGAACTTGTTGGGTACAATGACTTATCTTGACGTACGATACTTCGTCCTTGCGAAAACCTCATCCTTTTCTCCTCGCATGGATTCCTGGCACTCACAAGACTGACGACGGTCGTACGCTAAAGCGACAATAAACCCTGTATGTAAAGAATCGTTTCTCACCAAGGGCAAAATTGTCGGGGTTTGTTAACGATAAATTTCGCCACCGTAATACACACTCTGCTGCTAACTGGCAACTCGGGGTGAGTGTTGCCACAGCAAGGTCACTGTGGAGAGGTTATTGCCATGTTTATCTTGCTTACGTATACGTAGTGGCCTGCTAGGCGTAGCATCAAGTCGTTATATTAAAGACCTCCTGTTATGTACAGTAATGGCATTTTGTTGTCCTCGTGTTTTGTTACTTTACCCAACCTTGTCCTGTCGTGCTACGCTGGTTTATGTTATACTCTGTAGTCCATGGTTGTGAGTTGCTGTGTTGTTAGTTTTGCTTTGATGTTTATGTTGCATTCGTGTTTCTCTTCGTTACGTTCTTTTCTTCTATGAGATTTAGTGTATAGAACGTAGTCTTTAAGTTAAGGTGGTCAGCTGGTGGCTATATTTTTTGGTATATAGATCGTATAATTGCTATGTTATGGATTGCGATATCATGCGTTCTATGTCAGTATAGCACTGTGATATCCGAACCTCATGCACGCGATGGGACGCCCCCGGGCACGAAGGCACGACCCTTGTGCACGATGGTACGACCCTGAGCACGGAGGTACGACCCTTGTGCACGATGTTACGACCCTGAGCACGGAGGTACGACCCTTGTGCACGATGGTACGACCCTGAGCACGGAGGTACGACCCTGAGCACGGAGGTACGACCCTTGTGCACGATGTTACGACAGCGGGAACCTTGGGTGCGACAACGACCTCAGACAGGTTAGAATTTACGCCGCTTTATACCCAAGGTCGTACCCTCCTACACAGCCTCCGCCAGTGAGAGAGAGAGAGAGAGAGAGAGAGAGAGAGAGAGAGAGAGAGAGAGAGAGAGAGAGAGAGTAGGAGAGGGGCTGTAATTGCTCCTCATTATCCGACCCAGATCCCGCCTCCTTATATATTTTTCCCTCTCCCATCTCTCCACTCAGCGACGGCTTAATGAGAACATTCTTCAAGAGACTTACCGAGACTTAGCAAGAGACCTGCCTAGACTTAGCAAGAGACCTGCCGAGACTTAGCAAGAGACCTGCCGAGACTTAGCAAGAGACCTACCGAGACTTTAGAGGACCTGTAGCTTGAGACTTGGGACTGCCGATGCGATTTGCGAAGACTGACCCTCCCCATCCCTGGTCGTCCTCATCCCTCGTGCGAGTAAACGGAGGAATGGCTAACCAGGTCGTTTGGCCCTGACTGCGACACACGAGAGATGAGTTTCATCACCATAGTCACTGGGATCCAGACCTCTTCGTCTCGCCTGAAACTCGAGATGACGTAGAGATGAAACAGGAACTACTCCAGGAACTTCTTTGTGAGAGGATGAAGAACCCAGATCGCGCCTCTCCCTCCAAGTAGCCAGAATACACCAGGCTTGTGGAACGTGTTTGATTCCTCGTGCGGAGAGACCGTGAACCTGACGCTGCTGTGTGCCTGAGGCGGGACTGTCGAGTGCAGCAGCCTTGCTTTACAGCTGCAGCGCCTCCTGCCGGAGGAATCTTGGGAGATGTATTGCACGGTGGGGCTGGAACGGGGCGGGTTCGTCTTCTGCTCCAAAGTCTCCTGAAGGAGGAAGAACAGGAGTTTGGTGAGGTTGTCCTCCTGCAGCGTCTCCTGTAGGAGGGGGCCTGGCAGGGTCGTCCTACTTTGATGTCTTCTTCAACAGGAGGAGGAGTAGAAGCAGTCGCCTGTCGGAGTCGTTCTTTTGTACCGACTTCTGCTGCTGCTGGTGCAGGAGGAGGGTGTCGTTAGGAAGGCCTCCAAACCAGGCAAGGTAATAACACACCCTCAGCCAGCAGGACAGGCTGGGGAGCGTCACTACGGCTAATGTGGCTGAATAATGAAGATGGGATAAAGAACAGGATGGGGCGATGGTGGGCGGCGTGGCGGCGTACATGGGCCTGTTATGCGAAGGCTGGCCGGAGAGAGAGAGAGAGAGAGAGAGAGAGAGAGAGAGAGAGAGAGAGAGAGAGAGAGAGAGAGAGAGAGAGAGCGATAAGTTGAAGTTCGCGAGAGATGGAAAAGGAAGGAGAGGATCCTTTGGGCCGTCAGAGAGATTTCTCATTTTTCCTCTCCTCGTTGGATCCCATGGCGAGCACCTCGCAGACTTTACCTATAACGACGGGAACAAATTAAGTGCAGATGACACGAAAGAAAGAAAAGAAAAGGATAAATTCTCTTTATTCTTTTCTTTCCATTCCGAGTTGAAATATTGATCTTGTTTTTAGGATATGACGAACAGGCGATACACACACACACACACACACAAACACACACACACACACACACACACCGAGGGACGTGGGGCAGCATTCCCTCAGCAAACAGCTGTGGGCTTGAAGGGTCATTGCGAAGCCAAGAGGAGGTTAAAGATGTCACAACCATTGGGACGCTGAAAAGAAACCTGTATGAAATTTCAGAAGAAGAAGAAGAAGAATAAGAAGAATAAGAAGAAGAAGAAGAAGAAGAAGAAGAAGAAATCTTGACTATCCCTTCCTGGATGTAGAAATAGGTATTGACTGATATGTAGTAACAACATGTGCATTTCTACTCACAGCCAGTCACGTGGTCATTATCACATGACCCCCCAACCATTACGTGTGAAGTGGGAACCATTAATCTCACCGCTGCCAAACGTCGTTAGGACAGGCACGCCAGTTCCGTACGTACAACCTGCCTGTATGAAGAGTAATTTGCATACCACATGAGCAGTGTCAGCTATATTAGAACCATGGTCCATCTATAGTCGTATATCTAATGGTACAAGTGTTAACATTTCATGGAAGAAGGTTTTGATGATGATATGCAGACATACACATGGAAATCTGAATACAGACAGCATACAGAAGTTTATAAAGCTTTTATGATAATAGATAATGCTTTAGAAACGTGGCCCCCACTTGTGTAGAAACCTCTCCCCGTACAGAACAAATAGGTTATTAGAATGCCACAGATCCACAACCAGACAAGCAGGAATATTCATGATTAATCTTTATCTTCCACAACCAGACGAGCAGGAATATTCAGGATTAATCTTTATCTTTCCACAACCAGACGAGCAGGAATATTCAGGATTAATCTTTATCTTTCCACAACCAGACAAGCAGGAATATTCAGGATTAATCTTTATCTTTCCACAACCAGACAAGCAGGAATATTCAGGATTAATCTTTATCCTCCACAACCAGACAAGCAGGAATATTCAGGATTAATCTTTATCTTTCCACAACCAGACGAGCAGGAATATTCAGGATTAATCTTTATCTTTCCACAACCAGACGAGCAGGAATATTCAGGATTAATCTTTATCTTTCCACAACCAGACAAGCAGGAATATTCAGGATTAATCTTTATCTTTCCACAACCAGACAAGCAGGAATATTCAGGATTAATCTTTATCCTCCACAACCAGACAAGCAGGAATATTCAGGATTAATCTTTATCTTTCCACAACCAGACGAGCAGGAATATCCAGGATTAATCTTTAACTATCCTTTTGGACAAATATCCTTTCAACCCACTCCTTCTCTTCCTGCCGACGTATGAAATCGTCACGGCAGTGCCTGGTCTTTACATCTGAAGGTCCTTCTTATCTAGTCCCTGCCTGATGAAGAGAATCTTCGTGAAAGCAGGAGACTTCCGGGTTTGCCAAAAGAAGGAAGAGGAAGAAGAGGAGGAGGAGGAGGAGGAGGAGGAGGAAGAGGAAAAGGAAAGAGGAAGAGGGATAGACAAAGATGCGTGCGTTGTGGTCTTTGATTAAGATCATCAATTATTCAAGAGGAGTAAAAACCGTATTTATGATATATAAATATATATATATATATATATATATATATATATATATATATATATATATATATATATATATATATATATACATGTATATATATATGTATATATATATATATATATATATATATATATATATATATATATATATATATATATATATGTATATATATATATATATATATATATATATATATATATATATATATATATATATATATATATATATATATACATATATATATATATATTTTTTTTTTTTTTTTTTTTTTTTTTATACTTTGTCGCTGTCTCCCGCGTTTGCGAGGTAGCGCAAGGAAACAGACGAAAGAAATGCCCCCCCCCCCCCATACACATGTACATACACACGTCCACACACGCAAATATACATACCTACACAGCTTTCCATGGTTTACTTCAGACGCTTCACATGCCTTGCTTCAATCCACTGACAGCACGTCAACCCCTGTATACCACATGACTCCAATTCACTCTATTTCTTGCCCTCCTTTCACCCTCCTGCATGTTCAGGCCCCGATCACACAAAATCTTTTTCACTCCATCTTTCCACCTCCAATTTGGTCTCCCTCTTCTCCTCGTTCCCTCCACCTCCGACACATATATCCTCTTGGTCAATCTCTCCTCACTCATTCTCTCCATGTGCCCAAACCATTTCAAAACACCCTCTTCTGCTCTCTCAACCACGCTCTTTTTATTTCCACACATCTCTCTTACCCTTACGTTACTTACTCGATCAAACCACCTCACACCACACATTGTCCTCAAACATCTCATTTCCAGCACATCCATCCTCCTGCGCACATCTCTATCCATAGCCCACGCCTCGCAACCATACAACATTGTTGGAACCACTATTCCCTCAAACATACCCATTTTTGCTTTCCGAGATAGTGTTCTCGACTTCCACACATTTTTCAAGGCTCCCAAAATTTTCGCCCCCTCCCCCACCCTATGATCCACTTCCGCTTCCATGGTTCCATCCGCTGACAGATCCACTCCCAGATATCTAAAACACTTCACTTCCTCCAGTTTTTCTCCATTCAAACTCACCTCCCAATTGACTTGACCCTCACCCCTACTGTACCTAATAACCTTGCTCTTATTCACATTTACTCTCAACTTTCTTCTTCCACACACTTTACCAAACTCAGTCACCAGCTTCTGCAGTTTCTCACATGAATCAGCCACCAGCGCTGTATCATCAGCGAACAACAACTGACTCACTTCCCAAGCTCTCTCATCCCCAACAGACTTCATACTTGCCCCTCTTTCCAGGACTCTTGCATTTACCTCCCTTACAACCCCATCCATAAACAAATTAAACAACCATGGAGACATCACACACCCCTGCCGCAAACCTACATTCACTGAGAACCAATCACTTTCCTCTCTTCCTACACGTACACATGCCTTACATCCTCGATAAAAACTTTTCACTGCTTCTAACAACTTGCCTCCCACACCATATATTCTTAATACCTGCCTGAGGATTGGCGGAATGCGTGCATAGTGCCATTGTACAAAGGCAAAGGGGATAAGAGTGAGTGCTCAAATTACAGAGGTATAAGTTTGTTGAGTATTCCTGGTAAATTATATGGGAGGGTATTGATTGAGAGGGTGAAGGCATGTACAGAGCATCAGATTGGGGAAGAGCAGTGCGGTTTCAGAAGTGGTAGAGGATGTGTGGATCAGGTGTTTGCTTTGAAGAATGTATGTGAGAAATACTTAGAAAAGCAAATGGATTTGTATGTAGCATTTATGGATCTGGAGAAGGCATATGATAGAGTTGATAGAGATATATATATATATATATATATATATATATATATATATATATATATATATATATATATATATATATATACATATATATATATATATATATATATATATATATATATATATATATATATATATATATATATATATATATATATATATACACACACAAACAACAAACTCACGGGCAATTTCCTCAAAATTGCCCAATATTTCCAGTCAGCCAGAAACCTTTAACTTAACACTGGCAATCTGTGCTGGGAGGAGAGTGGTAAAGCTGCTAGGCCCACATAACCCCGGTAGATCCATGACCGTGCAGTGAGACGCAGCGAAAACCATGGAAAGAGGATCTGGAAGTTCGGGGTCGGGAAAAATTTGCTCTGTGGTAGCGTGTGTGTGTGTGTGTGTGTGTGTGTGTGTGTTAAGGATATGGCTCTAATTCCTGGAAAGTTAATATGCCAAAGTTACGTTAACTGGAGAAAATGGTTAACCTAAATATTTTTTCGAGTGCGTAACGTGGTGAAGACTACATAGGACTTGAGTGAGCAGATTTAAGAATCATCGGATAAGATACGTGAATGATCTGGACCGATAAGGGATCATCCTATACGCCAACCTTTCCTTACTCATTCTCTCCATATGTCCAAACTGCTTCATCACACGCACTTAAGCTCTATCAACCACACGCTGTTCATTATTACACATCTCTCTTACCCTTTCCTATCTTACTCTGTCAAACCACCTCACACACCACGTTTGGTCCATTTGGTCATTTCCAACGCCTTCACCATCTTCCACACAAAATCATCACTATCAAATTAAGGCTTCCATACTTTCAAGCATATCCATTTTCCCCAGGTAACGATCTCGCTTTCCGCACATTCTTCAGCGCTCCCAGAGCCTTCTTCCCCTCACCCACCCTATGACTCAATTCCGTTTCCATGGTTCCATTCGCTGCCAAGTCCACTCCCAGGCATCTAAAATGCTTCACTTCCTCGAATTTTTCTTCATTCAAACTCACATTCCATGTCGCTTCTCCCTCGACCCTGCTGAATTTAATAACCTTGCTTTTATTCACATATACTCTCAACTTCCTCCTTTCACACACTCTTCCAATCATTGTCACCACCAATTTCTGCATGTTCTCACTCGAATCTATCATCAATGCTGTATCATCAACAAACAATAACTGACACTTCCCTGGACCTCTCCTCCTTTACAAACTGCATACTCGCCTCTCTCTCTCTCTCTCTCTCTCTCTCTCTCTCTCTCTCTCTCTCTCTATATATATATATATATATATATATATATATATATACATATATAATTTTTTTTCTATTTACTATACTTAACCGCCGTCTCCGCGTTAGCGAGGAAGCGCAAGGAAATAGACGAGGAATGGCCCAACCCACCCATATATATATATATATATATATATATATATATATATATATATATATATATATATATATAGAGAGAGAGAGAGAGAGAGAGAGAGAGAGAGAAAGAGTGAGTCATTCAAATCTGTTGGCTATCTGAACCTCCAAATGTTGAACGAATGTGTTGGAAATTCACATGCAAAATTCCTGAATGCAAAACCTCATTTTAGCCTATGAATGTAAACCGAGGTATGAATAACTGAATACCAACTCGAGAGTTCAGTGTCTGAGTGGTCCACGTGGAGTGTAGAGAGAGAGAGAGAGAGAGAGAGAGAGAGAGAGAGAGAGAGAGAGAGAGAGAGAGAGAGAGAGAGAGACATATTTACCCCCGTTTTAAGCTGGATGGGGACATACTGGACCGACATAGTAGACCGAGATACTCTGGAGTGACAAAATGCTGTCAGCACATTGAATCTGTACAATGGAAGGACATATTGGAATGGCAAAATGGGAACTGAGCACATGCCCCGGCATGCTATATTGTACTGGCATGTGTTGGACCTTGTGGCGCAAAGAGAGATATGATGACATTTCCCCATTCATCATCATTTAGTATGACACAAATGAATGCAACTGAATTCAGACACCAGGGGGTCCTAACGAGGCTGTTCTGTGATGGTGGAAGACAACAGAAACGCATGGATTAATGTGGTAGGAGCAGAAAGACAGTCAGATTTTTGTTTTTATAACAAGGAGACCAGTGAACTTGGTAGGAGCAGAGACATTCAGATTTTTGTATTTGAAATAAAAAGACCAGTTAACTTCTCGTGTAGTTGAGATGGTGCAAATGATATTGTCAGTTGTGGATTAGCGGGGAAATATTATTCAAGTCGATGCTTAAACGCATCTGTGGAACTGGTAGCAATCCTGTTGAGGGAAAAAATACGTTGCCACCAGCGCCGTGTCATCAGCAAACAGTAACTGCCTCACTTTCTCCACACCGTTGTGAGGTCATGACTCAATCCTGAACCCTCACAGTCACCATCCTTCACACATAAACTGACTTAACAGCCATAGTGACATATATATATATATATATATATATATAAATTTCATACTAGTCAGATTATAATTTGTCTAGTTTATAAGAACTAAAGTATTGTTAAGGACATTTAAGACGTATGTAGAATACTTTTGAATCTTTTTTTTCGACTTGGTATAAATTTCCGTTTTGATAGTTACGCACAATTTCGAGTCAGAAATTTTGAGCCGGCGAGATCAACGAAAACGTGAATGACAGTACTTACCATTCCACACCACCGCTGAGTTTCCAGATATTGCTTGAAACGTTGCACGTTAAGTGACACCTTATGATCACATTACTTCCTCTGTATCGTGCTGGGCTATGACGGCTCACCCCATAACTGTAGCGTTGCTCCGGCGTGCCAGCGCATCGAGGATGGTCGTGTCAGGGCTCGCTGTTAGAAGGTAATGGAATCATGAACCAGGTTAAGTGTTACGGAGTCGATGTGTTGATGTGGCGGATCTGGCGTGGCTTGAACTAGGGATTGGATGGCTGGGCGTGGCTGGGTTGAGGAGGTGTGGCTGGTGGTAATTGTTGGCATAGGGAGAGAGAGAGAGAGAGAGAGAGAGAGAGAGAGAGAGAGAGAGAGAGAGAGAGAGAGAGAGAGAGAGAGAGAGAGAAGTCATAGTCAGCAGATGGGGAAAGAGTCCAGCGTCGTTGAGGACAGCTTTCCGTCCTTGAGGAAACCCAACCTTACCTACCATCTGCGCGGAGCGCAGCCCCAAAACTGCAGGAATTCCTCAAAACGGGTTTTAGGGTTGTACACCTGCCGAACTTACTACAGACGAGACAGACACACCGTAACAAAAGACGGATTCAGTCTCTCTCTCTCTCTCTCTCTCTCTCTCTCTCTCTCTCTCTCTCTCTCTCTCTCTCTCTCTCTCTCTCTGTCTGCCTGGCTGTCTGCGTACCTGCCTCTCTGTCTGCCTGTCAGCCTGTCTGTCTGTCTGTCTCTCTGTCTCTTCCTCGATCCGGCACAACACAAAACAGACAGCCCACAGATCCATCCGGCCGTGCAGGAAACAAAACAACACAACAACAACAACAACAACAACAACAACAACAACACACCATTTGAAAAGACAATATTGAATGAGGCTGGTCGGCCGGTTGTTCACTATTCATGACCTGTTTTGGTCAGAAAGTACGAGGGTAATGCAGGGCAGGCGGGGAAGGTGGGTCAACCGTGAGTGTAGTAATGCATTGCCACTCGCACAAGTGGAAAGAGAACGTCAGACAGTATATGTTTCCTCGACTGTTGGCACAGAACACTGAAGGGCTTGTCTGTTATTAAAGAAAAAGTAATAACCTTTATAACGAATGGTTATACTAAATGGATTTTATATATTTCATTTAATGTTCTGTCGTTCGTTTATCTTTTTTTTTTATCATATATGAACACGACATCACCACACTTCTCGATACGTGGTCCCCTCTCTCCGTGGACGTGGCTGGCTTCCTGGGCGTTGCGGAGTCTCCCTCTGAAGAGAGATCCTTTGGAAACACAAGGAACGTTTACGTGACGTGAGATTAAGGCACGAGTCGGAGATTCAACGTACACAGTCACTCTTGAATCTCTCGATCACATGTATACATGTTGGATTTAATGGCACAACAGGGGGAGTGGGGAGGGGGAGGGGGAGGGGGGGCAAAAGATCAAGAGGTCAGAACCCGCATCACGAAACAAAAACACATTTAAGAAAAAAAAATAATAAAAGAATATTTAGTTCAAATGCATTCGTGATGTACGTTTTGAAAAACAGCTTTAACGAGCGTCCAAAAGCTTTGACCTGGATCAGGTTCGACTAGATATCCTGGTATCACAGTGAGGCAGACGTCAGCGATATTAGTGATTCGGTTCACATTGCGTTCTGAACCAATCACGCGGATGGATGCGTGAAAAGCTTATTTGGATGAGCCGTCAGCTTGAGCAGGGCCGAGAGACAGAAAGTGAACGGTGTGTGTGTGTGTGTGTGTGGGAGACGCGATGAAACATGATAATCAGACAAGTAACAGATTAGATAATGATAAATGACTTTAAAAAAAAATAAGATTTCTCTCGTAAAGATTGCCTAAGCAGATAAATAGATAGATAGAGAGATAGATAGATAGATGAATAGATAGATAGATATGACCTACCGGCAGCCCACTATGTTATAAGCAAGCATAACACGAACATTATCTAAAACCACTCGTACGTCCTCATTCCACTGACCTCTACATTTCATTTCGCTATCAAGAATGTTCACGGTGGTCAATTTACAATCGCCATATCGAGAGATTTAAGCAAGTAAGACACTCCCAGACCACTAACCTGTGTCCCCCACACTTAGCGCACCCCTGCACATGTGATCATCTCGGTTTAACAAGGTGGGGATACTTTCATCACTGTTAGTGGAAACACGTGTACCATCACCTAGTGGTACGTGCACCAACACCTAGTGGTACGTGTACCATCACCTAGTGGTACGTGTACCATCACCTAGTGGTACGTGTACCACACCTAGTGGTATGTATACGACCAGTTGGGAACAACAGACCCAAAATCTTTTGTGTTGTTGGTGGGTGAGAAATATATAATAACCAGAAATGTGATATTGTTGATATTTGCATTATTTGGAAAGGGAAATATTTTTTCCCATTTCTCTTTGACAACTAGCATGGAAAATGGGAAACAGGATGTATAGCATTCAGTTGAATTATTTCTCCATTGTCTAATTTTCTGTAGGTAAAATTTATTATCAGTATAGATCAGAGCAGAACATTATGAAATAGAAGAGATCACGAAATTAGAATTTTTCATTGATGACCTTGATAATATACAATACATCTTCATAAAGATCACAAGTTTCCACAACGAAAAGCAATTATATTGTAACCCTTATCTCTAGTGTTACTCGTATCTATAGACGTGTTATAAAGACGTAGGTAATTATTTTTTTTTTTCAGTCCTGTCATTTGTCAGTAATGGAGTAGATCACAGTGGTTTTCCTAACCTAACCAGAATGGTACACAGGCGAAAATGACCCGATCCAAAGTCTTAGAAATGTGCACGGAGGCAGAAAGTCGATCTTTCTTTTTCTTTTGGCAAAGTCTTGGAATCAGGGAGCCTGCGTGGAGGTCGAGTGTTGACACGAAAACCAGCAATTAACCCAGGTTGTTCTTAATTGGGCACCAGTGGGTTATATAATCATTATGCTATAGGAAACTAGTCTCTCTCTCTCTCTCTCTCTCTCTCTCTCTCTCTCTCTCTCTCTCTCTCTCTCTCTCTCTCTCTCTCTCTCTCTCTCTTGCAGCACTTTAGTGGCTGTCAAGTGTCACTTCCTTTGTGTCTAGGTACCTTTTTTACACACACGGGGGACTTACAAAGATACTCACACACAGACACACAGACACAGACACACACACACACACACACACACACACACACACACACACACACACACACACACACACACACACACACACACACACACACACAGAACAACAAGGGGTCATAACATTAGCAAACTTGTAAGGCATTACTTTTATAGTATGAGAGTTGTAGATAACAGTAAAAGCCTGTGTGTGTGTGTGTGTGTGTGTGTGTGTGTGTGTGTGTGTGTGTGTGTGTGCGTGTGTTGTGAGGTAGTTGTGAACGTAGCCAGAATACAGACGCTTAAAATGCTTGAGTTTAAAAAGCCCAAGAGATGGGAGGGTAGGACCCCACAAAATGTCGACCTTCCTCCCCTGTGTAGGTTAGACAATGAAGTACAATCATGTATGTGCTCTGACTACTAACACACACACACACACACCCACACCTTTGGGGAAATATATCACTCCACCCTTCCCGTACCTCATTCCTCTCTACTGTAAATAATATAATTTATCTGTGCAATTTTGCACGCTTAAATCTTGTTGCTGAAGTTTACAAATGTATAATTACTTCAGGCGAGTGAGATATATATATATATATATATATATATATATATATATATATATATATATATATATATATATATATATATATATATATATATATAATGTAAATTATTATTGCAAGAATATATATAAAAGAGAGCAGCTATTAACCAATTATTCCAAATTGACTGGAAATTTTTTTGTCATAATTGAAAAGAGATAAGAAAATTTTGAGAAACTTCTACGAATCAAATTGATGTATTCCTCAAAATTTATATATAACAAACAACATTTTACAAACTACTCTAAATTAAATCAAATTTTTCCCCTCAGAAATGCATAAAAATACATCACGTGACCAACTGCTCCAAATAGATTTGAATCTGTTTGAAGTCAGTTTCGATATTTCTTACCAAAAATTTCAGAAAACGAGAACTGACGAAATTTAATTTAATTTTTCGTCAGTGATATGATAAATTATTCCAATCCAATTTGAATTTGCGTCACAAGAATGGACGAAAAAAGCAACAGTTGATCATTTACTCCAAATTAATTCAAATTTTTGGTCACCAAATAATAGATGAAATTCAGTTGTCCAATTACATTACTTAGAATAGTTTTTCGTGACAAAAAAAGTTTAAGAAAAGCGATAATTGACCAACAAATTCAAACCAGTTTGAATATAAATGAATCCCCAAGTCCCCATAAATGAATCCCCTAAGTCCCCGTACAACACCTCAACCTCACGACTTCGAATCATAAATGAATCACGAATATTGAATCGCCTCTGCATGGAGAGATGATGATACGCACCGCCTTCTCCGGGCAAGAAGGGTTTGACAAACGCCTGGGGTGGGGGACGGGGGGAGAGGGGGGGCGGATGGGGTTCAGAAAGGGGCCGAAGTTTTTCGATTACCCGGGGTCTCGGCAGCGCCGTCCCCCCGAGATTCTGTCACTCCCCCGAAGTGTAATTTCCGTGGTAAGATTTATTCCCCGCTAGAAGAATACCGGGGGACATGATCGAGGCCGGGATGTATGCGCTGGAGGGCCGCCATCGATCTCCAGTTTGGCCGTCCGGGTGGTGGTGGTGGTGAGGTGGGAGAGAGAGAGAGAGAGAGAGAGAGAGAGAGAGAGAGAGAGAGAGAGAGAGAGAGAGAGAGAGAGAGAGAGACGTCACTACGGAAATGTTATCATGCAAGACGCCATTCATGTGGAAGTTTTAGACGAAATGTACATATTTTCTTCTCACTTTTATAAGTAGCGTTTACTTAAGTATTACTACATATACATTTACGTGTGCATCTTCATTTCTTGCCTTAAAAGTATGTAAGTATCCAATCTGTTGTGTTAGATAAATCGATTTTTAAATGCGTATGTTTTTGTCCAATGATATTTGTTTTCTAACTTGTGGTTCCGGAGGCATCTACATGAGTTTTGGTGGTAAAGTAGTAATAAACATTATATATATCAACGATGTAAATGACCAGAATTGTAGGAAATGCGAAGTGAGAACTGGAATCTTGAAAATGGTAGGACGTAGCCATACATCCACATCTTTTCTGACTCGTTCCTCTTGTGCATCAAATTCTCTTTCAATTATGGTAAATTACAAGTTGCAATCAATATCTGTTTCACATTAACAAGGCAACACTAAAAACACCTCATAAACACAGACACTCGTAAAAGAAAATGCAAATAAATCAACGCGTGTTTATTGTAAACACGATCAACATTCACAAATAAGAAGTGATTATGTATGCAAATGGGGCATTACATATTCGCTTATGTTAATGAAACGCCAAGTCTGATGTATATCAGAAACATCAAAATATACTGTCTGGGGTCCAGGGAAATGGGTGGTTGTAGAGAGGAGTAGGGTGTGTCGGGAAGGAGGGTGGGGAAGGTGTTGGATCTCTTCTCACTCACCTTCTGTCTGTATGTCTGCTTGTCTGTTTGTCTGTCTCTGGTGTTTTCATGTAACAGAGTGCAGCTGAGAATACGTGTGTGTGTGTGTGTGATTATCATTATTCTGCAGCACTCAGCAAGCTGGCCACGTCCACCAGTCGGGACCACGGGTCATAAAGCGCTGTCGTGATGTGTGTGTGTGCATCTGTGTGCAAAGTGTGCAGGGCAGTTGTGTCGTAAGTGCTCGGTGTTTTCTTTACGCCAGTCGCATCGTGGGCATGACGGGTCTTGGGATATGTTCAAACAGTGTTTGTAGTGTTGTGGTGATGGGTGATGTCCTGAGCGTAAGCGGGAGAGTGTGACTCGTGTTTGTCTGGGTAGTGTGATTTCTGAGGGATGTATGCCTAGTGGTTTGGAGTTTTAAGACTGTGTTGGAAGATCGGTCGTCCAATGCTTGTTGGGTTATTCCATTGCCTATGTGTTTTATCATCGCTATATTTTCGTGCCCAATTCTGGAGCCAGGTAGTGTTGTGATGGCATTTAGTTTGCTTGATTTCTCTCTGTTTCCATATGGTATGTGCTTTTTGTTGGCTGGGGTAGTGCTGCTCATGAAGTGTGAGATTGCATGGTTAAGGAATCATCTACAACTGAATTTCTTTGAGATTTGTTTTTCTGTGCTGTGTGAAGGCTGGCTGGAGTGTTTTCCTGTAGTATGTGAAGGCCTTTTTTTTTTTTTTGTTGGTTGTGTGGAGTGTAGTCAGGATGGCCCCAGCTGGTCAGAGGACAGGGTCGCGTGGCGTCCTCCATGTGATCCTTGTGAGTGCGTGAGTAGTGGTGAGGAGATGGTGAGGTCTGGTCAGTGAGTAGTGGTGAGGAGATGGTGATGTCTGGTGAGTGAGTTGGTGGCGAGTCTGGTGCTGTGGTAGCTCACATACATTCGTACTGAGGGCATCAAGGGGTCGCTTGAAAGAAGACGGGAGGAAGGTACTGGAGGACGCTGTAGGGAAAAGAGAGTGAGAGGATATATATAACAATGGCTTCGGGAGATTGAGTCGTATGGTCTTCGACTGCCAGACGCCCTCTACCTGGCGTTTGATAAGGAGAGTGAGAAACACTTTGTGTTGATTGAAGTCTCTTGGTTTCGATGCTTTGATGATTTTCCTCATTTCACAGATGAAGAAAATACTCAGAGCACTAAATTCAAGAGCTGGACAACAAGTTATTCCACATGAACCGAAATTACTCTCCCCCTGGAAACCAATTAAGAGCGGCGGATCGTATTATCAAGAACTTCATCACCAACTTCAAGCGACTCAAATGCAACCAGGCAGACCTTGTTGACACGCAACGCCGCAAGCATCGTAATCATACATATGTGGGATGATGATGTACATATGTTTTTCATCGGATGGGGAGAAATACTTCCTTTGAGGTTCTTTGGGATTCTAGCTGATGTTAGTGTGGACTGTTTGATGTAATCTATTGTGTTCAAGCGTATCCTGGAAACTGAAGAAATGTTTGGTATACATGTCTTTCGTCTTCTAACTCAACTCTGAGGGTAGAGGCGTCAAACCCATCATGAAGTGATAGATATAATAAACACCAAAGGGTCTACTAAGGGGGAAGTGAACAACGGTTTCTATTTGTAATGGGACACTGTGACTTGTGGCTAATGGTCTTTAGACGACACAGAACAGTGTCGTACTATCACATTTACCATACGAGATTCGTAAGAATAACGACGACATTAATAAGAACAAAGAAGGAGAAGATGGACTTAGTATGTGAAAATAAACATTCATTCAGGAGAAAGAGATTAAAGGAGAGGAGCTGAGTGCTAAACACTGACTGAGGATACAGTTAAAAATTTCAATTTGCTTTTTCGAAATAAGATAAAGACACAGACAGTGGAAGTTCATCTCCGCACGCCTCGGTGTTGTGTATGAATGCGCATGCTTGCTTGACGTGCAGTTTTATTTCGAAAATTAATTAGTGACTAGAAAATAGGCATCACTACATTTGATAATGACATTGGTGTGGAAACATACGTACACACACACACACACACAACACACAACACACAACACACACACACACACACACACACACACACACACACACACACACACACACACACAAGTTCTCTTAATATTAAACCAGACAAAAGCCTAAAATCAGTGACGACTATCGGGATTTATCTAACCAAGTTGTAGAAGTACATTGACCTAGAATAACAAATAGGTTGGAGAAGATATAACTAACCTAAATATAGCAGTAGGCCACAGTGATGCTCTGATAACTACGAGAGAAAAAACCAAAACACGATAAGACCCCGAGCGCATTACACGAAAGTGCACACTCGGCCTTATCGTATGTCATTTTCCTCTTGGTTTATCAGCAGATAGCGTCACTACGTCATACGGCCCCGAGCGTCTCCTCCGTACATGACCATGAGCGAGCGAGGGGGAAGAGCCATTGTAGAACGGAGGACCGAAACAAAAGATCATGGCAACGTCTGGGAGTCATGGCCAGGCCGGCCAAGACCTGACCCAGAAGGAATTGTCGGTGACAACCTCCGGATTGCATTTAAATGTCTCCTTAACTTCTTCCCGGTTCCTGGGCAATGTCGTGCTACATGCCAGGCTCGGGAGAACGACTTGGAAAAGCGGCGGATTCTGATACATTGACCTCCTCCTCTCCCCCCGACTTCCCGAGATACACGGCGACTCTGAAGGATTGTCGCTCTTGTAAAATGTTTTGGAACACTTGGGAGTCGCTGGGGCGCAAACTTGGGTCGTGGGGTTTGGGAAAATCTGGAAAATGGGAATTACGTCGGTTTTCTCCCCATGGCCAGCTCAAACTGAGTGGGACCCTGTCTAGTTGATCCACCATCATACTCAGCAACGTGGGTAAAGGAATCCATTGGTGAAGTGGTGTTGTGTTGTGGTCAAGATGGATAAACGGAATGGCCAACTGAACGCCCTTATCAAGGCCATCTCATTAACACACACTCTCTCTCTCTCTCTCTCTCTCTCTCTCTCTCTCTCTCTCTCTCTCTCTCTCTCTCTCTCTCTCTCTCTCTCTCTCTCTCTCTCTCTCTCGTGTCTACTCCTCCTCCATCATCTCTCCCTTAAACAGCATCTCTGATGATATCCCTGGGATTTCCCCTTTAGATTAGGCCTGACGTATACGGCAGTCTATATAATTCAGACGGAGAGAGAGAGAGAGAGAGAGAGAGAGAGAGAGAGAGAGAGAGAGAGAGAGAGAGAGAGAGAGAGAGAGAGAGAGAGAGAGAGAGAGAAAAAGTTTTATACTTAATAATTTCTCTTGTCCCAAGTTGAGAGGAAAGTTAAGACGAATCTTGTACATAATGGATCGTATCAGTGAGGGGCTTTAAATGCTAGTGGAACATGTAAATTATTGCTTTACAGGTACCGCTGGAGCCTAGGCTGTGTTGGCGTTTCTACATATAAAAGTTTTATGCTCGTTATGACCTGTTTCCGTTATCTGTTATGTTTGTGTTTCATCTGTTCGTCTTGCCCGATTTTGTTGGAAATTTTTTACTTCCTCGACTTCTTTTCTTACTTATATGTCCTGCATGTCTGACGTAGTTGGTTTGCCGTTTACTTAAAGGTTTATTCTTAATTTCAATTCCTATTTTACTTCTGTCTGTCTGTCTGTCTCTCCTAGTGTCTGACTTTCTTACAGTGGGGCCTGGATGTGGAAAGGGAGCTGTGGTTTCGGTGCATTATACATGACAGCTAGAGACTAGTGTGAACGAATGTAGCCTTTGTTGTCTTTTCCCGCGCACGCGGGGGGTGAGGGGTGCCATTTCATGTGTGGCGGGGTGGCGGCGGAAATGGATGAAGGCAGGATGTATGAATATGTACATGTGTATATATGTATATGTCTGTGTATGTATATGTATGTATACTTTGAAATGTATAGGTGCGTATATGTGCGTGTGTGGGCGTTTATGCATATACATGTGTATGTGGGTGGGTTGGGTCATTCTTTCGTCTGTTTCCTTGCGCTACCTCTCTAACGCGGTAGACAGCGACAAAGTATAATGAATAGATAGATACATGAAAAAAGACTATACATATATATATATATATATATATATATATATATATATATATATATATATATATATATATATATATATATATATCTCACAACTACGCCCAGAATCGACATCTCATCGTTACATATATTTCTCACTGTAGTTATGGAGGGTTATTTATTATTGCGTAGCAAAAAAATAATGATAACCCATGGGTGAGAATCAATTTGTTCTGCGTTGGTAAAGAAGAAAATCCTACTTAGATATGCGTATTTGACAGACATATTACGCCCTTTACCCCTCATAATGAGGGGCTCATCTTCAGGTGAAAAAATCTATAACCTCGCTGAGAGGAAAGGACTGAGGGGAGGGAAGGGGGACCTTATTACCATCCCTGGGAAAGGGGGTGCGGGGGGGGGGGTGATCACGCAATGGAGATCTTGCATTTGTAAGGTGATGTGTATGGTATGTGTGTAGTAATGAGACCTCGCTAGCCATAGAAAAAATGTCAATACAATACAAACGATCGCCCACCATATGATATGTGTTAGTTACATCACACACACACACACACACACACACACACACACGAGTGGGTTAAAAAGAAATATCTTCTAGCCATTCTCTCGAGAAATCTCTTTTTACTTCCTGGTTTTTTGAGAACAAAAACAAAAAATAGAACACAATTACATTTTGTGATCGCACAAAGTTACACTACAAAATTAATCTCGAGTCTGGTAGACCTGGAAATATCTGTCTACCCGAGGTCATGCCGCTGCGGGAACGAGGTGAAGTCCAAAAGAATATATACGAGATAAAAGTAAAACGATATGTTTGTGAGAGAGTTAGAAGCCGTGTGGATACTGTCTCAAATTGCAGTGTGCGTGACTCACAGGCACGAAGGATGGATGTAGTGATACAACAAAGTGGAAGAAAGAAAATGTAGAGGAAAAAATGATTAAGACAGGACGATAAAAGATAAGGTAGATTGTTACTTACGTCATGAACACAGTGGGTGGGGAGATATTCTCAGCTGGCGTGTGCCACTCACATTCAATTTGAGAACTGTAGTCTTATTTAGCGGAGGCCATTTGGCAAGTTTATGCACGTGGGCGACAGAGCTTCGAGAGACAACGTTTTCACAAGCTCCATGGCTTAGTTGTGTACGTATATAGAAAGGATTTTCGACCCTGGAGTCATACAAGGACCCAATGGTCTCTCGCTGTTTGCATTGTTTTGCATAACTTCGTATTCTGTATGGATGGGTGACCTGCCACATGCGTGTTTCCTCATGGCGTACACGGTAAGGCAATAGTACATAGTGACTGGTCTGTTATAAAGGATGTATACGTCTTCGATAGCAGAGATGCTTCACTGCTCATCTCCCTGACTTATAGTAATACAAAGTAGACAACTATTATTGGCTGGTCGGAATTGCGTCCTTAGATTTAAGACCACATCTTGATATCACATCTGGTCAGCCAGAAAATTGAGGGGTTGAATTTGAGGATGGGCATCGATCCATTTCTTTACGATGACGAAGAAAAAAAAAGTAAACAGACAACCCTTTTCGCTCCTTAATGATTAGGCTGTTAGGCCTCTCGGTCGACAGGCTCGTTAAAGTTCGTCAGTGTCAGGTTGATAACCAACAGCTAAAAATACCTCGAACATTTTCTCTTGGTAATCAAGTTGTAGAATCTGTGACCACACAAAGCTCACAATGCACATATGGCACTTGCCAACGTCCCGTTATCATCTAATGGCATGGTTGCATCCAATGTTGACACCTGGGACCGTTATTCAGCTATAGGTGTGGGGAGTGAGGGAGGGAGTGAGGGAGGGAGGGAGGGTCGTCTTAATGAACTAATAAACTGTACAGTAAACTGGGTTTATGAGG
>NC_092281.1:7844391-7866891 GCF_036320965.1 Panulirus ornatus
GTCTATAATAGCCTTTATTCTTTGCGTGAGTAAAGCTGATAACGCAGCATAAGACTCCCTCACACTCCATAGCTTCTGCCTCGATCGTCGCGCCAGCTCATTAAGAACCAATGACCCAATACTTTTCACTGAAGACCAGGGTCATAAGAATAGGAATAAAGGGGCGATTATTTTTTTTTTTCATCCGGAGGGCATTCGTCAACGGGGAGGAATGTCTACAACGATGGGGAGAAATGATAGTGATCTTGAACGAGATCATCGTTTCTGGTTTAAAGAACTAATGAACAACATCATGTTATACCTCTCGATGTTCTTCATCGACAAGAGACCTTTGTGGATCGCGTCGGCATACGTTCGAATACTGGCCACGGCAGTCGGTCTTCTGTCCACCCAGATGTTTATATATATATATATATATATATATATATATATATATATATATATATATATATATATATATATATATATTCGAAAGTATAGTAATTTCAGCAATGTTATATGGATTTGAGGCATGGGCTATTATAGATGAGAATGTGCGGAAGAGGGTGGATGTGTTGAGGACTATATGTGGTGTGAGGTGGTTTCATGGAATAAGTAATGAAAGGGTAAAAGGGAGGTGTGGTTAAGAGATCTTAAGGTGCGCTGAAATGGTCTGGACATATGTGGATGATGAGTGAGGAGTGGTTGACAAAGAGGATATATGTGTCAGGAGTGGAAAGAGGAGAACTGGGAGACCAAATTGGAGATGGAAGGATGGAGTGAAAAAAGATTTTGAGTGATAAAATAAGACTGCTGCTGAGATGTAATCCTTATATCTTCCATTAGGGAGTATGACTTAGTGAAAGTATTATACAACATTATGGATCTTCATACAAACTCATTCATAAAAACATTACCTGCTTCCTACACAGAATATTGTGATCCAAAATGTATATTGAGTATAATGAAGGGGCAACATGCGAGAGAGATTGTGTAGACCCAGGTCATACGAGTAAGATAAGTATGATGAACGAGGAATATATAAGAATAACGAGGGAGAAATATAGATTTATGTATGAGAACGCAGGCCAATTGAGCGCGATCAATATGACGGAAGAGCATTATAACAAGAGTGAGGCCAAGAGAGTATTAGGAAGGAGAAATATTTCTGAGGCCAAGGCTGCGGGAATATGGCCAGTATGTCTGAAGGAGGAGTATATCAGAACTCAGGCCAGGCAAGTATGGTGAGCATGATGAACGAGCGGTATATCACAGCTCAAGCCAAGCGGACGAAGAATAGGAGGCTTAAGTGTGTGGTGGATAGAGAGAAAGAGGGAAGGGAGAGGAACATAGTAAAGGAGGGATGATAGAGAAGGTGAGAGTGTGGGTCAGAAACTGAGGAGGATAGGGACACACAGGCGAGGATGGGTCGAAAGTGAGGAGGGTTTACAGTGAAGGATCCTCAGGGGAAAGTGTAGGGTGAAGGAAGCTAGAGTGAGGAGAGTTGAAGTTAATAGGGATGGAGTGATGGAGACCAATGTAAAAAGAACAAGGGTAAAGCATGATAGAGTTTGAGAAAGCTAGAGGTAAAAGTGACGAGTGAGAATAAGGATAGAGTGATAAGTGTATAAGTAGAGGAAGTTAGAATGTTGGAAGGGCATGAGTGAATGTTAACGTGAGGGAAGTTCGACTGAAGGAGAGTGAAATGAAGGGGCAGCAGCTAAAAGGAGGGAGGGGAGCTTAATCATAGATAGAGACAGAATGAAGAAGCTAAAATGAAAAGTAAAGGGCGATATTTTGAAGGAAGGGACCCAAAAGTAAGCCGTGTTTAAGGAGAGTAAAGTGAAAGAAGTGTGAAAGCTCAAAGTGAACTGCACAATACTGAGAACGTGTATGAGAAAGACGTAAAATTAAGATGATTGGAACAGCGGGAGCGGGAGTGAGGATAGCGAAGGTTGTAGTGATTAGAGAAAAGAGTGGTTGAGGGTGGTTACAAGGAAGACATTGAGAAAGGGGTTTAGGAATAACGTTAGTTGAAGAAAGGCTTTGGCCAACACTTTTAAGAGACTAATTGATTCTCCACATTTACTACATGTTTTAAGACATTCCCTTCAGCTCTTTTACGAAAGTGCATTCACTTTACTTCTGAATAAAGAAGTAGATGAAAAAAAAAGAAGCCTTGCGAAAATTAGATTTAAAGAAAGTTGGAAGAAAACGGATGGATGAAAAAAAAGAAAAGAAAACAGACCTCCTTCTGAGAAGTGATACGTATGTTGTCTATAATTATAAAGTAAGAGTCGAGGACCTTCGCCTGAAGGAGCATGAAGAATGAACGATGGCTTCGTTGGTCATGCTGTGAAACTGTAATGATCGATGAATATTGTGGGTAGACAGAGAGAGAGAGAGAGAGAGAGAGAGAGAGAGAGAGAGAGAGAGAGAGAGAGAGAGAGAGAGAGAGAGATTCGAAGTTGCAGGAACCGTGATATATATATATATATATATATATATATATATATATATATTTTTTTTTTTTTTATTCTTTTTTATTATACTTTGTCGCTGTCTCCCGCGTTTGCGAGGTAGCGCAAGGAAACAGACGAAAGATATGGCCCAACCCCCCCCATACACATGTATATACATACGTCCACACACGCAAATACACATACCTACACAGCTTTCCATGGTTTACCCCAGACGCTTCACATGCCCTGATTCAATCCACTGACAGCACGTCAACCCCGGTATACCACATCGCTCCAATTCACTCTATTCCTTGCCCTCCTTTTTGAAGGAATAGTGGTTCCAACAATGTTGTATGGTTGCGAGGCGTGGGCTATGGATAGAGTTGTGCGCAGGAGGATGGATGTGCTGGAAATGAGATGTTTGAGGACAATGTGTGGTGTGAGGTGGTTTGATCGAGTGAGTAACGTAAGGGTAAGAGAGATGTGTGGAAATAAAAAGAGCGTGGTTGAGAGAGCAGAAGAGGGTGTTTTGAAGTGGTTTGGGCACATGGAGAGAATGAGTGAGGAAAGATTGACCAAGAGGATATATGTGTCGGAGGTGGAGGGAACGAGGAGTAGAGGGAGACCAAATTGGAGGTGGAAAGATGGAGTGAAAAAGATTTTGTGTGATCGGGGCCTGAACATATATATATATATATATATATATATATATATATATATATATATATATATATATATATATATATATATATATAAACACGACAATGAAGGACACAATCTTGACGTCGTGCAAACTCAATGTATGTGCAAGCTTCACAAGTGATCTGGAAAGACGGTAACGCGAGGATCAAATGTAAAATCTCACCATTGTATAGTCTTATCCTGTATGTGTAGAAGGCCATTTTTCTTCCCTGCTTGGCACCAGAGAACGTCATGAGTAAGTCGGCGAAACATGAGTTCGAATGAGGTAGTTACGTTAGTCTCAGCCTGGGGGTCGTTAAGTGTTTTGATATCATCACCCTGTTGTATAATACATCATCACCCTTGTTGTATAATACATCTATATCATGGGGGGGAGGGGAATTTTAAGCTTATCCTACCATCTTCTTGTGATAAGCAGTACGCATGCGTGGCTTCCTCATGTCTGTGCACGTAGATATCAATTAGTTGTGTTGTTTACCATTGTAACAGTTACGTGTTGCAGTGTATTTCTTGGTGGTCGTTCCTAGGTAGCGTTTTGGGGACTATCATCTTGCTATTTAAAGAAATTGTGGCTCTGCAATATTTCCCAGTTTGGGTTTATTTTTTTCGAGGGGGTACCCTAAGAAATATACCTACAGATCTCCAGTGGAATCGCAGACTTCATCATTATTCCAGCTATACGATCATTATGATAAAGAGATGATATATGTCATAATGGATCATACACTCACATCATTTTCATCTCTAAATCTGCCGACCCAAGAGGCTTATACTGCTTATAATAAAGCTTAACAAGCATTAATTAAATGGTCTTGTTGAACAAGGAAGCTTATCGTGGACGCTAATTAGGGACAATAAGGATGTGTAATTTGCTCGGCGGGGAAAAGTATCCCAAACTCATCTCCGTCATTATCATGGAGCGAGTGGCGAGTAATTAGCATTACCGGCGAGTGGGTGACCGAATGTTTCCCAGCTCTGGAGGACAGTGGTCTGGCGTGTCGTTATGATACGGTGTTTTACGTCGTATTCGAAGCCGTTATGACCTGCCGACGACGGGTGCACAGACGAGCAGTAGTGGTATAATGACCTACACACACACACACACACACACACACACACACACACACACACACACACACACACACACACACACACACACACACTCTCTCTCACTCACACTCACACATGAACTCCCAGTGTAGCAGGAGTTTCCATCTTGATCCAGCACAAATCTCGAATATTTTACTGGCCAACTTTTTTAATAATGGCGCACCCAAGGGAGGATAATTGCTTTCTGCCAGACATGTCCTTCCTAGGCTCCGCCAACAGGACGAAGAAGGGGGAGGAGAGGGAGGAGGAGGAGGAGGAGGAGGAGGAGGAGGAGGAGGAGGAAAACGAGGGAGGAGGGGGATGGAAAGGAAGAGGAAAGAGGAGGTGGGGTGGGAAGAAGGAAGTGGAGGTGGAGGAGGAGGAGACAGAATTTATGAGAGAAAGCAGAAAGACGAGCCTCCGTCGCCCTGGCTCCTGCGGCAGGAAGATAAGGCTATAGTGTGGGGTTGTGTGAAGGGGGTTGGGGGGAGGCAGTTGGCGGTGGTATGGACGTCCAGGATAAATGGACGAACATGTGTGAATTTTGAGGCAAAAAAAAAAAAAAAAAAAATCTTTTTTTTCTTTTTTCCATTTCGTTGCTTCTCCTGGAGGTGAAGGGGTGGGGGTGGACGTCTCCTCGTCTGGTCCAGTCTGCAGGTCCGAGAACCGTAATGCACGTGATGGGAGACGTGTGTGTGTGTGTGTGTGTGTATTTTTATATGCAGGTGGTTGTTGACGACCTGCAGATGTGTCTCAGTGGTTGAGATGGTTTATGTCTGCTTCTTTCATTCATTCTTGTTTATCTTTAATAATCCTCCACATGAGTGTGTATTTACTCTCTCTCTCTCTCTCTCTCTCTCTCTCTCTCTCTCTCTCTCTCTCTCTCTCTCTCTCTCTCTCTCTCTCTCTCTCTCTCTCTCTCTCTCTCTCTCTCTCTCTCTCTCTCTCTCTCTCTCCTTTGTCTTCATTTCCTCTTCATTCATTCCCATCTTTTTCTCATTTCTGCTTTCTTTTCACTCTCGCCTAATTGCAGGGTGTCTCTTAATGGTTTATAACAGTGTGGAGCCCTCACGAACCAAGACCAGGTGTGGAGCCCTCAAGAACCATGACCAGGTGATGAGCCCCACGAACCAGGACCACTCGTCCTCACGAAACAATGACCCGGAGAGGAGCCCTGAGGAGCCAAGGCCACGCTACCAGCATCCTGGAAAACCCACCCAGGGCGTGACCAGGTCGCCTGACGCGGTCTCGCGCGTCCACTGCCTGGCTGGACTACTGCTGATGCTTCTGCTGGTGCTGCTGGTGCTGGAGCTGCTGCTGCTGCTGCTGTTGGCTGGCGCTGCCGTTGGCTGGCGGGCTTGATCGAGACAAAGGTCACCCATTCTTCAAGATGGTGGCCGGCGATAAAACACTGCAAGACTCATTTCCCCTCGGCAGCTGGAGTTTTCGTTTTATTCATGGCAGGGGACAGGAGAGAGAGAGAGAGAGAGAGAGAGAGAGAGAGAGAGAGAGAGAGAGAGAGAGAGAGAGAGAGAGAGAGAGACTCTCCGTCTCCCCATTTAACCAAAAACCAACAACCAGATCATTACACCCACAACCGCTACACCCACAGCCGCCCTCAACATCTTGAAACACTCAACTTTATTCCACTTACACTTTATTTCTCACTTACACTTTATTCCTCACTTACACTTTTATTCCTCACCTCACCACACGGCACCCACCAACACCGCCAATTGTGTTCGTAAATTCGCCAAATCCACCGTCCGGAGTGTACTTGTGCTTGGGTAAACAACATTTATGAATGACCCTTACCACTTACCTGCTCGCCACATTTGGCCGCATCTGTGTTCTCTAACTTGGGATAAAAATGTTTCAAGTCTTCGTAAAGATGCAGATCACCAGTGCCACGTTTTCTGTACTGCAGACATACGTATTCTCATCCAGATGGGAATCACTTGTTAAGTCAAGGGAATTTACTTATGTTTTTTTGAGAAGTTGAAAATCTCATTGGTATCCATCTATCTATATCTGTCTATCTAATCTATATCTATCTATCTACCTGTCTGTCTGTCTGTCTGTCTGTCTGTCTGTCTGTCTGTCTGTCTCTCTCTCTCTCTCTCTCTCTCTCTCTCTCTCTCTCTCTCTCTCTCTCTCTCTCTCTCTCTCTCTCTCTCTCTGTATGGTGCCCTCAGCTACAGTCCAGACTACATCAACATCTTCACTCTCCTACAAATGCTCCTACTCTGGCCAGGTTAAGGGTCGCCACATCTGTGCACCGTATCAGCTTCAGGAACGTGTACCATGTGTACATCTGGAGTGCCTCTCGGTCAACAGGTGCTGGTCTCTCTTGATGTGAAAGAAGCCTGGCTTATATGACATTTTCTATGTATCGTTTTTTTCTTTTTGTTCGTTCCTTTGCTGAATTTCTTTTTTTTTTATTGACATTTTCTATGTATTGTTTTTTTTTTTTGTTCGGTCCTTTGCTGAATTTTTTTTTTAATCAACCCTTTTATTTTTATGTCATTGCCCTCTTCTTTCTCCCATTGGTGTCTGGTTCCGTGTGTGTGTGTGTGTGTGTGTGTGTGTTGGCTGGCATATGCTATGTGAGGTGGAGGGGTCAACGGTCATGCAGTCATTAATCCAGGAGTGGGTGTGGCTTCGCCTTGATTAACATGGAGTTGCGTGTGGTCGTGTTATGTGAGGATGTGGTTATTGATGCTGGTACAATATTCATGTGTGTGTGTGTGTGTGTGTGTGTGTGTGTGTGAACATGAATGTGCAGCTTTGTATGTGATTAGTATATGTGGGTTACGGGTAGAGAGTTACATACTCGTATTGTCCCGTCCCTTAACCTTGTATATATATGTACCATGTCATTACTCTTGTGTATATATACATGCATACACACACACACACACACACACACACACACACACACACACACACACACACACACACACACCAGCCTAAGTCGTCATGCGTGCTGGCATACCTGTACATATGTGCGTATGTTCATGTGTGGAGGGAGTGTGTGTCTTCGAACACACGTCAGTAAATATTCATGATCACTAGGAGATCAGCTTGAGTGTGAGGGCATCTGTCAGGCTCAACCTTTACAGAGGACGAACACCGCCGTTACCTGGTGAAGACTGATGACCTGAGGTCCTCTGCATTCTGTACGGATCTCTGCACCGCCTCCTTCATATATATTTTCCAAAAGAAGGAACAGAGAAAGGGGCCAAGTGAGGATATTCCCTCAAAAGCTCAGTCGTCTGTTCTTAACGCTACCTCGCTGATGCGGGAAATGGCGAATAGTATTATATATATATATATATATATATATATATATATATATATATATATATATATATATATATATATATATATAAACTTTTCCCTCTAATTTGGCCTGTGATAAGTCTTACCCATGTGAATTTGGAACAGATGATTTTACTGGCTTTCCGTTTTTATTTTTCTTTCTAATCACCTGAATTTTTTTTTCCCCTCATCCCATTTTCTTCCCCACCACCTCCTCCTCTTAACGTTTGCCATCCTAGTGTTGGGGTTGACACGGCCTTTTGATTTACCTCCCCCCCCCACCTTGTCAAACGTCTCCGAAAACTTCTGGCTGCCAAAGTCAAGCTCAAGTCCCAAAACTTTGGCACATACCTGATTCCTATCGGCTTTACAGGGACTCTCTCTCTCTCTCTGTCTCTGTCTCTCTGTCTCTCTCTCTCTCTCTCTCTCTCTCTCTCTCTCTCTCTCTCTCTCTCTCTCTCTCTCTTGTCCTTCCTCCCTCCCCCCTCCCCAAACCGCAGATATTTTGATCGTTTTGTGTTTGTTTTACTCTGATTCGACCTGGAATTATTTCCATAATTCTTATTTTTCTCTTTACATTGTTTTCAGTTTATCAGTGATTTACAAAATTTCGAAATTTCACGCCTGTAATATTATCAGAGATTTTCGTTTTGCTCCCTGGTTTACGACGATGGTATAAGAATTGGGTTTACTCATTGATGAGCAAATTGATTTTTAGATTTTAAGAAGAAAATTTAAAGAAAACTTTCTTTTGTAATCGTATATATGAGCAAGAAGTGTTAAGGCTTGTATTAACTGAACACTTTAAAGAGTTGATCACGAAATCTTCTCATGAGAGAAGAAGAACCAAAAACCAACGTAAGATATGGAGGAATATTCGTATATCTTTTTTTTTGCTCCGGTGTGAGAGAAACGGCTGGCGTTACCGTAATATTCTGGATGATACACTGGCGATATTCTTCTTAAAGGAGGAGAATATCTTCCTGAGCGTGAGGGTTACGGAGAGGTATTTTTCTCTTACGTCTGGTTACGTGATGTTTCTCTCTCTCTCTCTCTCTCTCTCTCTCTCTCTCTCTCTCTCTCTCTCTCTCTCTCTCTCTCTCTCTCTCTCTCTCTCTCCATTTCTTTCTTTCAACCAATCTGACTCTGTCTGTCTGTCTGTCTGTCTCTCTGTTTATCTGCTCATTAACCACAGTTATTAACTGTCAGGTTCTGAACAAGTTTAGCCTGTCAGTTATTCTGATCGGGTTAGAAGAGGAGAGGTATTTTTGACATTGATATAAATGTGATGATTTTCTTGATAAAAATCGGTTTAGTGTGGATGATTTTAGATATGTGATATTCAATGAAAGCAGTAACCTAGTAATACACACACACACACACACACACACACACACACAATGTCGTATTACAAAATATAATAACCACTGTTGTACGCGTGAACGCTCAGCATGAAATATGCAGAGCAATAAACTTCCATAAACGTATTTTTGCATTTTCCATTTCGTAACAAGCTGAAGTACGGGTTCGAACCCCAACCACCACGCTAAGTAATGGGGCCAAATAGTGCACTAACCTTGTAATGTTATGGCACCAGTATTTATCGTCAATAAAGTCACTTTATAGGCTATTCACTCCCTTCAGTGGCGTAGGCTTGAGGCGCATGGAGGTGTCTGGTCTCCCGTTTCACAGTTTGGGTAAACGCTGACGGGGGTCAGGGGCAGCAATTAGGAAAAAGAAAATGTTAAAAACGCAGCAAAAGAAAAAAAAAAGAAAAGAAAAGAAAATTCTGATGATCCGGACGTTTGCTTTCGAAGTTGTGACGCTGGCAGATTTAGACGAAAGGGGGTTGGTCATTGTGCCGATGATGGCAATATCCGTGGTTACAACTCTCCCTCTTACACCGCTTAAGACTTCTGCGATCTATGTAATTAACCAAGGGGATGGTAAGGGGGTCTTTAAGATCTGGCTGACAGGATAATTCTGACGGTATAACGTTTTCTAAACAGCAAGAGACGATGGTGGCCGCCTCACAGGCAGACACCTGGCTGAATAACCTGACTACCACCGACTGGGAACACATTCAGGGAAGTGTATGGAGGTATCGTATAGGTGGACTTGATAATATGGAGATTAATTGAGGAACTCTATTGAGTAAATACTAAACAGCCGTGAGGGGAAAAGATGGAACTTCTTGAGTACAGCGGTTTCGATCCTAAAGCACCACGTTGACCTTATGACCCTAGGGAATGCTTGGCTTGGTCTTTGACCTGATTCTTAAGGGACGATTCAACGGCCTGGCCCTCATACCAGAGACCATCGTCTATAAAGGTCGTTCTGTCGTTCTCAAAGGTCGTTCCACCATGTTCATGAGGTCAGAAACAAAGGTTGTCGTGATCAAGGGTCGTTCCATCATGCTTAAGAGGCCAGGGATAAAGGCTCATTTGCGAATAAACGAGAAGGTCCAGATTAATCAAATCACCGCACCAGAAACTAAATTATTCAGTGGAATTGACAGCCACTTGTGTACGCTGGAAAAATATGGCGGAGAAATTAGCATGAGTCACATATATACAGCGAGAATCTTGAACACCTGATGGAAGTATTGCAAGTTATTTCGAGTAGTGGTTGGTTACACGAATTGACATCCACAGTCGGTGGGGGGAAAAGCCCTAACAACCAACCAGGTTGAAGGAAAGGTTATGGGAGATGAGGGAGGGAGGTGGGAGGGGTTGTAGGAAATGGTGGTGCGAGCGAGGGGAGAGAGAGAGAGAGAGAGAGAGAGAGAGAGAGAGAGAGAGAGAGAGAGAGAGAGAGAGAGAGAGAGAGAGAGTAATGGAACTCCTCACACCACCAACTCACGTTCCTTGCCTGTCTGCCACTCATTTGCCCCGAGCAGCTGCGGAATTTCCCATGTTTACCCTACGAAGGAATAGGAAAAAAAAAGCTCTTTTTTTAATTTTTTTCCCCTTTTCTTATTTACACGAATAAGATACACTGTCGGAGATACACCGTGTGTCTCTTCATGCTTCATTTTTCTCAACTCTCTTGAAGGTATCTTTATGGTATGTGGGCTACCCTGATGTGTTTAAACTAGGTTTCGGTTTTTCGTTAATTTTGTTTTCGGTTTTGATGTATTGCTCCCCCGTGAAGGAGGTGGGAAACGAGGAAGCGATCCTTCACAGCCTTTCCATGAGGAATTTTAAGCTTTACTCATTACGTATCAGTAATGATCTAAGATACTGGCTTATAGTCGTTGTCAGTCATCTGTCACATTTTATCAGCTTCGCCGTCAGTTCCCTAAAAGTTTGAAGTGTTTTATACTTTTATTTTCGAAATATATTCAAGATATTATTGGAAGACCTGGAACGTAAACTGGAACGCAATATATATATTATATTAAGTTGGAGAGATTTCTTCTTAAATCCTTAGTAGTGAAAAAAAAAAACCCACTTTTCTGTTAGAGGGGAAAAAATATTTCGTAACACATTTTTTTCTTTAAAAATCTTATGGATGGAAATCGTCATAGACCAAGATGATCAGGTCTTTCGTGAATGTAGGGGGGTAGGTGCTGTGACCGTGAGATGCCTCTCTCTTCTGGGATCAACGTCTGGTATATTCGTGTGGGGAAATAAACAACTTGTCTCTGCAGTTCGGTCCGATCACTTACCATTGTTATTATTATTTCCTCCGCAAATATTTATAGCTCAAATCATCCTCAGCGAGTCCCAGCAGAATACTCCTGATTACGTAATGTGAAATATAATTGCACTGATTAAGCTGGGAGGTAATTAGGGCCACCGTCAGATACGGGGGGGAGGGGGGGGGGTACTACTGGGGGAAAAAAAGATCATTGTGGGATATTCTACTGTGATGGTACGCGCATTTTTTATTTTCTGATTCCTTTACAGAATTTTGCTCTGAAATGTATTCGTAAATTTTTGTTGTGAGTCTACCTTACCCGAATCTAAAAACAAGAGAAAATGATAACATATGTGTAAATATACATTATATATATATATATATATATATATATATTATATATATATATATATATATATATATATATATATATATATATATATATATATATATATGCGTGTGTGCGTGTGAACTGGGTCAGTGAATAAACACAGAGGAAACCTGCTGAATTTTATTCCTCCAACGTTACGGCTTGTGCATAAGCCTTCACCGGAGGAGCTGAGTAAGATACAGAGACGCGAGTCTATATATATAGCCCAGCAGGAGAGTGCTACCTCGCCGGACGCCGCTCCGCGTTCCTTATCCTCGGCCTCCAGTGATATGTGGAACACGACCGGCCCAGGATAAGGCACGACGACCAGCGTCCGGCGATGTAGCATTCTCTTGCTGGGATATATATATATATATATATATATATATATATATATATATATATATATATATATATATATATATATATATATATATATATATATAGATAGATAGATAAATAGATAGATATGACATATCTTGTATTTTACTCAGTGTGTGTGTGTGTGTGTGTGTGTGTGTGTGTGTGTGTGTGTTTTAATCCTCTTCCCTGATACCGTTTTCTACCGTGCTTCTTGCACTCCAAATCGATTTCCATCCATTAGAGTGACCCTACGCCCGAGATCCCATCTCCTTGATAAAGACAGACGGGCTGTAGACGGACAGGTATATTCCTGAAGATATCCGGACTGTTGGAGGAAAGAAATTCCTCCGGATATGATCACACGTCCGGATGTGTGTGTGTGTGTGTGTGTGTGTGTGTGTGTGTGTGTGTGTGTGTGTGTGTGTGCGTGTGTGTTGACCGATGACGTTGGTCAAGCAGGAGGAACTAACTGTGTTGGTCAGCAGGGAGACGGTTTGCCCTGTAGGAGCGCGTGGCGAAGGATGTATCCGTGATGGAAGGAAGTAGAGGGAGGATGGAAGAATGGAAGGGGGGGGGGGAGTAGGCGGGTAAGGGAGATGGAAGGAGGGAGGGTGGCCGAGGAGGATGGAATGAGGGAGGGTGGCCGAGGAAGATGGGTGGAGAGGAATCGAGCTGGAAGGAAGGGAGGAAATGGAAGATGTGTAGAACTGCTATTATTATTATTATTATCGTTATTATTATCATTATTATTATTATTATTATTATTATTATTATTGTTATTATTATTATTATTATTATTATTATCATTATTATTATCAATATTATCATTATTATTATCATTAAGAAAGAGGGGCATACGGACTGACAGACAGACATTCAAACATACACAGACAGGCGCATACACGAATACAGATACGAGAAATATACATTCTTACGGAAGGGAATAATTCTCGTGGAGTCGTGTGTTGCCCTGTATGGGTTCTCTCGGTAGAGATGAGGTCCCGGAAGACAGACAAAAGGGGTCTTGCCCCTTGGCCCTCTCCTCCACTGGCCGCCCTCGTCCGGGTGTAAGTCAGTGGCTTTTGTGTACATCCCACACACGTAAGGAGAAATTTAAAGGCGTATTTCCGCAGTGGGAGGCAGGGGGCTTGGCTCGGTCCGCCTTAGTTGGGTCGTTCCTATATCCAACGTTGAGGATTTCTGAGGTCCTCTCTCTCTCTCTCTCTCTCTCTCTCTCTCTCTCTCTCTCTCTCTCTCTCTCTCTCTCTCTCTCTCTCTCTCTCTGCTCTGTGTGTGTGTCTGTGTGTGTGTGTGTGTGTGTGTGTGATTCATCCATGAAATTCGTCAAGATAATGAAACAGACGTCTTTACAGCACAAACGCTTAACTGTTCGAGGAATCGTGAACTGGAATGTCTTATATTCGAGGAGTAAGAAAGTATCGAGTCTTTTGAAAGTGGATTACCAAAGAGTGAAATCGCAATGTCTTGGGAGAGTGTGTTTCCTTAACAATTGAGGAGGCTTCAGGACATTCTTGTCTCCCGGGAAGCGAAGAGCTTGACAGGCAATTGTTTTGAAGAAGACGAGAAACTCAGGGTTTAGAAACGTATTCTATACTCGAACTATCAACATATTCCGAAGAATACATATATATATATATATATATATATTTTTTTTTTTTTTCATACTATCCGCCATTTCCCGCGACAGCGAGGTAGCGTTAAGAACAGAGGACTGGGCCTTTGAGGAAATATCCTCACCTGGCCCTCTTCTCTGTTCCTTCTTTTGGAAAATTAAAAAAAAGAAAAGAAAAAAAAACGAGAGGGGAGGATTTCCAGCCCCCCGCTCCCTTCCCTTTTAGTCGCCTTCTACGACACGCAGGGAATACGTGGGAAGTATTCTTTCTCCCCTATCCCCAGGGATAAAATATATATATATATATATATATATATATATATATATATATATATATATATATATATATATATATATATATTTTTTTTTTTTTTTTTCAAACTATTCGCCATTTCCCGCGTTAGCGAGGTAGCGTTAAGAACAGAGAACTGGGCCACTGAGGGAATATCCTCACCTGCCCCCTTCTCTGTTCCTTCTTTTGGAAAATTAAAAAAAAATGAGAGGGGAGGATTTCCAGCCCCCGCTCCCTCCACTTTTAGTCGCCTTCTACGACACGCAGGGAATACGTGGGAAGTATTCTTTCTCCCCTATCCCCAGGGATAATATATATATATATATATATATATATATATATATATATATATATATATATATATATATATATATATATATATATATATATATTCAAACTTGCGATAAAGTAATTGGTTCAATTTGTATTAGTTTTTCTTTTGCAGAAGCTGTGGTTAAAAGTCTTCGATCCTTTGTTAATCAGAGGTAAAGTCATCAGTCCTGTATATGATGTCATTCTGTAAAACAACAGATCGTTTGAAGCTTATTTGCTTCATAAGTAAGAGATTGCAGTTCTGATTCTTTTGGATGAAATACGGAAGAGGAAATGAGTTAGAAATAGAGATAGTGATAAGATAAGAACGTTTTCATCATCTGGGTTAGATCAGAATATAATTGCTTAGGAGATCAAATCACTTCATTGCTTACCCTGTTATCATGAAGACGACATTCACAATGAAGAAAACACATCTTTGAAGATATAAGAAAGTTAATGAATCAACCAACAGATTTTATTTTTCATGGAAACGCATCCCATTAACTATTTGAATGAAAGCTAATTTTGGCAGCTCATAGTCTTTGAAAACCCATGACTCTCCGCCGTTCTCCATAGGCTTTCAGGGTACATAGGCTGCGAAAAATCTTAGAATCCAAACGACTCGTAGAGTCTAAAGCTCAAGAGTCTTGCAGCCCATAGATTTTGATACCTAGAGACTCACAGCATTCTACAAGCTTTGAGAACCACAGAATCGTATCCCATCCAAAGACTTTCATGGCATGTGGATCCTACTAGTTCATAGGTTAGGGAAATCCAAGAATCGTTGTAGCGATTAGGTTTTTGGAAGTACAAGAATCCCTGTAGCCAATAGGCTCTGGAAAACCAAAGAATCCTTACAGCCAATAGGTTTTGGGAAATGTAAGCATCCTCATAGCCAATAGCTTTTTGGGGAATCCAAGACTCCCTATAGCCAATAGGCTTTTGGAAATCCAAGAATCTTTCTTGCCAATAGTCTTTAGAAATCTGAGAATCCTTGCTACCAGTGGTCATTTGGCAATCCGAGAATCCTATCGGCCCATAAGATCTGGAAACTCAACACATCCAGCACCCAACAGATGTTCCAAACTGAGGACTCCTTGAAAAGCAATAGTCTTCAACACACAATACCTCATTACCTCTGAACTTCGAAGTTCCATGAAGCCAAGAGACCCCTAACTGTTAATGAGCTTCGGGAAATCAGACAAACCCCAATTGTCTTCGGTAGACTCATTGTACCTGGAACTACGGGCGGGTACACTACCGAAGCACCTAGGGAGGCCCTCACACTTCGACAAGGGTACATGGGTCTTCAGGAAGCCCCGTGAGCGGCGCCACGTATGTTAAGGCTTCATCTTGACGTAGCTCAGGAAGTCTGGCAATGCTCCGCCTGAAATCTTGAGTGAGAGTTTCTTGTCGGAAAGTGAATGGCTGAGTGGGATGGTTCAGTAAGGAGGACGCAGGAATGAAAAGGAGGAAAAGAAAGAAAGAAAAAAAAAGATAAATCGCAGAGAGACGGAAAATTTTCCGTCGCGAGGAGGGTCAGTGCTGGAGTATTTGAGGGAAAAGGATCTCATTATGGGAAATATTGAAGCGCTAATAGTGGCGTCTGGAGAAATATGTCTCCCACAAGGGTCACAGTTAGGATGATAAATTTGTTAGGTTTCTTGAAGTGGGCAAATACCTTGAAAACCAGTGACGTGAGTAATGAATATTGTAAACAAAATAGACAGCCAGTGGCAATGTTTCATATTCATTTGAGCATCTGTGGATGGTTGACCATTAAGACAATAAACACATGACTGTTGATTACATCCGAACAAAGTGGTTTATCAGTGGAGTATATACGTAAGGAGGTTTATGAATGTGCATAAGGGAATGTGTGAGGAGGAAAAAGGTTTAAGGCTGGAGTACCGCTAAATATATAACAGGGAAGAGTAAAAAGAGGAAATGTTATGTTGTGCAATCGTGTATCAAACGAATGTTAATTTACAGACTTTGAAATCTTATTGCACGATACCGTATTGAAGCAGGAGGCGATTTACAGCCAGTTCTAAATCTATTGCTGATGATGTTCTTAAGCGTGACCTACTTAAAAGGCCCTCAGTTGAACCCGAAGGATCTGCAGGTAACAGAGACCCTCTGTGAAGGGTCTCCGCTGACATCCTCATTTGCCGATCAACTGTGACTTCACATCAAGAGGGAATGACCAATTGGGTCAGGGGGATAGACGCTAGGAGACGGAAAGAGGGGTCACGCAGGATGGTTGTCCGTCACCCGGATTGTTCACTCCCAAGTACTGCGTCCCCGACCATCAGGTATGGCGTTCTATGGTGCTCCGGGTACTAACACCTGACCATCAGCTGGAGGCGTTCCATGGTGCTCCAGGTACTACAACCTGACCATCAGCTAGGGCGTTCCAGCTCGATATATTGGAAAGTGTGGAGGCAAAGAATTTATCATCCCTGCAGAGTGGAAACGGGTTTAATCTTTGAGTGACATGGGTATTTCTAAGGGATTAGATGTATGTATGTTTTTAAAAATTCATTTCTTTGCCCGTATTCCCTTCACTCAAAGGAAAATGTAGCACTTTCGTATATTAAACATTGAGTCGGAGACTTTGGTCAACAAAATGTCACAAGAAATTGCTTTGGCGTAAAGAAAATATTCGCGTATCCAAAAGAAAAAAAGAAAAAATCTTATATCTTCAACACTGACAGGAACAAATACAGAAGCCAACAGTATTGTAAAGGGATTCGAGTGGTGGAAGCTGTCAGTAACAGGTGGGACGAGTGAAAATTGGTTTAGCAGGGTACCCATGCCGCAAGGCTTTATTGATACACTTTGGTGTACTGCACGTTACATTTTCTTTACACCATCCATGGCTCTCTTTCACATATCTGTTTTCATTTTTTCTTCATCAGAGGACTCATTGTTGCTCTTTTCTTTCTGTTCTTCATCGACAGTTAACACGTATTTGTTTTGTTTTTTAATTGTTTACCTCCCTATTTTACACAATATAATCTTTACAAGGGAAATCTCATATAATCTAAAACTATTCTTAAAAGAAGTGCCAGACTCTTGAGAAAACCCGTCATCTGCGCAGATCATTCTTTTACCTTTTGATTTAATATTTTTTCTCTTCATTTCTAATCATTACCTCAGGAGGCTGGATCACGTGAACACCCGTGCCCACACAGGTAAATACAACATTACCTTCTTTTATCATATCTTTTGATTAATGTCCTAAAAAGCAAATTGATTGCAGGCAGGAAGCCAAAGTCTCAACTCAGAGCACCTTGGCCACTCTTTCTGACACGTTGAATCCCGCAGAGATCATGAAATCTATGTAAAAAAGAATAGATAGATTCAGTGAAAGTTTCACAGTACGTCGGAAAAGATTCATCAGTGTAGTGCAAGTTTCAGTGTACCTAGGAAAAGATTCATCAGCGCGCATGAACCACAGTCAGACATTAAAACAAACCACCTGTGAGGCACCTGTAGTATCCTACTGATCTATGCTAGACTAAAACTCCGAAAAGACTTGTTAGTGCTCACGAAGCACATTGTTGAACCCTGGCAATATGCTTCTTGAGCTCCGCTGGAGACTGAAACCCCGCGAACAAGATTCGTCTGTGTTCATGAATCTCCTTTTGAGACCAAAACAAACCTTTGCGAGCCCCTGGACCGAGCCACTGAGCTGTGCTGAAGACTCCCTTTTACGCTGCAGATTCGTTTCGTTCCCTGAGGTAAGTGTCGAAGCTTTGTGGGCCATCATCTTTGATTCAGTGACGCCTGAGGGAAGATCTTCGTGGCAATGGCCGGAAGGATGGGAGGAAGGAAGGGGGTAAATGGGGAAGTAGAGGTGGGAAACGATGAGAAAATGAAGCACTCTGTAGGGAAGATGAGACTACAAGGGTAAAGGAGATGGGTAATTGGGTGTAAAAGAAAGGAAGATAAAAAAGATAAACAAGAAATAAGAAGAGAGAGAGAGAGAGAGAGAGAGAGAGAGAGAGAGAGAGAGAGAGAGAGAGAGAGAGAGAGAGAGAGAGAGAGAGAAATGAATAAGAGTTAGATAACCATCTCCCGATCAAAGCTCTCATTGTATATGGCATCCTTGCGGAGCATTGACATCCAAAGAGGCGATTCTCTCTCTCTCCTCTCTCTCTCTCTCTCTCTCTCTCTCTCTCTCTCTCTCTCTCTCTCTCTCTCTCTCCTGTATTTTTCATTTCAGGCAACTGGATTCCGTAATCAAGGTCATCTCATCTATGCTACGTTCTTCATATTATATATATATATATATATATATATATATATATATATATATATATATATATATATATATATATATATTATTTATTTGTCATACTTTGTCGCTGTCTCCCGCGTTTGCGAGGTAGTGCAAGGAAAAGACAACAAAGGCCACATTCGTTCTCTAGCTGTCATGTATAAGCCAAGTGCCTAATCTGTCGACCATTCTTAATGGGAAGATGAAGAGCTGGGTTGACTTCAGACCAGCTGCCGAGCTCAGGATTCGACCCTATGAGGGCTCGACCCCAGGTGGCTCGTATTGAAAAAAATCATCTCTGAAACTCAACATTATTTTCTTTTAGAGAATTTAAATGATATTTGCGTTTATGATTTTTTCAACTCTTATGTAAAATATAAGTCTCTGGTACGTATTGCAATCCAGGAAGGAAATATTCTAAATGGAGGTCGTTGATGATATATATATATATATATATATATATATATATATATATATATATATATATATATATATATATATATTTCTAAATCTCTTGACCGTTCTGGTGTTGTAGTTACGAAGAAAGATGATAATGATGAGTAAATCAAGTGGGTCACCTAGGTATACTCTTCCTCGTCTCTGACTCATCTTCCCATTTCTCTATTTTGGCCATCTTTCTTCCATCCCTGCATCTGTTGTATGTCTCATCATCCAAGTGTGACCCATGACCATCCTTGTCTCCCATCACTGTGACCCGTTTCTGTGTTCCATCCTTATTCCTCGTGCCTGTGTCCCATCCCTGTGACCCGTTCCTGTGTCCCATCCCTGTGACCCGTTCCTGTGTCCCATCCCTGTGACCCGTTCCTGTGTTCCATCCCTGTGACGCGTGCCTGTGTTCCATCCTTATTCCCCGTGCCTGTGTTTCATCACCCTCCCCATCCCTGTCATAATAACCCGAGTACGTCCATCGACCCTCCTCCATCAACCTTGCTCTCGTTTTCTCCTTCATGTTATCCCATTCTCTCCTCTTCTTCCGCCCTTCTACACACGGGCGAAGTTATCCTCTGTTGTGCGCTACTCCCTCCCTCCTCTTTCACTCTCTCTCTCTTCCTCCTTCCCTCCCTCCCTCCCTCCTTCCCTCCTTCTCCACGTCCAAAAGCATCACTTCTGCTTCCCTCTCTCTCCCTTCCTCCCTCCCTCCCTCCCTCCCTGTCATTCCTGCCTGGTGTATGACACTCAGAATGACACGCCCCTCCATTCTCCGTTGACACACGATCCTTCCCTCACCTCACTCTGCCTCATGAAGGAAATACTATTATTTTCGTGTAGGAAGAAAAAGCATCTCATGCAACACCTCCTTCAGGATCTCGTCTTTCATTCTTTCTTTCATTCATTCTTTTGTTCGCTTTTTCTATCTTTCTTTCCTTTCTTGGCTGTATGATATTATTTTTTGTTATGGATTATTCTGATACTGTAATAATCGTATGTATTCCACAACAACCTGTCGTATGTATCTATGTACCCATCTGTTAATCGGTGGATATATATATATATATATATATATATAAACTAAAGGTATCAGTATTGGACACTGGTTTCTATATTAACGTCGGGTCAGATAGAAAAAGTAGAAGTTATTTCATCCGCGTTTCACGTCGTGGTAAACCTGCCTCTTAAAGGAGGGCGTAGAGTAGGAGTCGGGGAAATATATAGGAATGGTAAGACCCCACACAGAAGCGGGGCCACACTCTCGCCCACTCCTTGAACTATGGACGTTTTCACAGTGATATTACACCAGCTACGTTAAAGACGTCGGGTCTGTGTCCCAGTTTAGTGCTCATATGAGTAGAGGACGTCCCGTCTAATGTTCCAATCCAGTGGTTGTCAGACGCATCTACACCATACCACGACTGATGGGAAGAGAAAAAGAGAAAACATCAGAAAAATAAAGGAGAAAAGCTGGTAATCTAATGTATTTCCCTGGGAATGTATGGAGGGCAATATGATTATCGTTCATCAAGGGCGAGTGTTTCCTCTGACTGTTGTGCCTTTTAGGTGATGGGTGGTCAGTTTCGGGAAATGAAGCTCTCTCTCTCTCTCTCTCTCTCTCTCTCTCTCTCTCTCTCTCTCTCTCTCTCTCTCTCTCTCTCTCTCTCTCTCTCTTTTAGAGATAGGTCACACTCTCTCCCCACCCCTCCTGTCCCTTTCTTGTCACACTGCTGAGAGCTAAACACCATCGAAGAAGCGCCGCTCTTTCCTCCTCGCCAGCGCTTAAAAACTAACGTCGGGAAATCTCTGTATATTTCCTCGGTGGCCAGTGGCCGTGAAGAAGAACCTACCTCCCTTCCCTGAGGGGGCGAGGGCGAAGAAAGGCAATGCTGGAGACTTGCAACTTAACCCTCCCCACCCTCTCTCTCTCTCTCTCTCTCTCTCTCTCTCTCTCTCTCTCTCTCTCTCTCTCTCTCTCTCTCTCTCTCACACACACACGTACTAGCGCAGCCCATCTATCTCCACTCCCATCCTCCCCCCCCCCGCCTCTCTCTCTCTGTCCTTTCTCCCTTCCTCCCTCTCTTTCTCCTTCCCTCTCTCTCTCTCTCTCTCTCTCTCTCTCTCTCTCTCTCTCTCTCTCTCTCTCTCTCTCTCTCTCCTAGTCTCCCACATTATTTATTAGCCTCAGGGGCCACAACTCTCCCCAGGCCTCCTCTCCTCCAGCGGCGCCGGCAGTAGGCCTCCTCCTCCTCCTCCCTCTCGCGTGTGCCCCGTCCGTGGTCGTACTTCAAGAGCGACATTTACCATAAAGGGTCGTTCATTGTGCCGCCCTTGAGACAGTCCATAACCTCAAGGGTCAAGAAAACTACGAAGGGGATGGAAATATTTTGTTCTGTTTGGTTCACTACCTGGGGTAGTGGTGTACCCTCCGGCCGCCTTCTGTCTGCATCTCAGTTCGACTATGTTTACAATCTGGTGTTACACATTGTCTTCTTGGTCATATGTTTTTCACCCAGCACCCATTTCCCTCTCTCTGACTGGAATAGTACCTCTTTACACGGTCTGTTGATCATACACACACACACACACACACACACACACACACACACACACACACACACACACACACACACACACACTTTATTTCTTATTCTGTTTCCTTCCTTTGTCTTGGCTGCTACAGCTTACACACACTCTCTCTCTCTCTCTCTCTCTCTCTCTCTCTCTCTCTCTCTCTCTCTCTCTCTCTCTCTCTCTCTCTCCTTTTGATTTTAGCTCTCTTTCTCTCCTCCACTTCCTTTTGCTCCCACCCCCTCCCTCCTCTCCTGCTTACCTCACCAGTCCCCTTCAAACTTCTTTTTTCTCAAGACATATTCCTAACTCAAACATCCCTTCTATCTCTTATCTCTCCTTTTTTCTTCTTCCTTCTATCTCTTATCTCCCTCTTCTCTTTCTTCATCATCATCATCATCATCTTCTTCTTCTTCTTCTTCTTCTTCTTCTTCTTCTTCTTCTTCTTCTTCTTCTTCTTCTTCTTCTCCTCCTCCTCCTCCTCCTCCTCCTCCTCCTCCTCCTCTTCTTCTTCTTCTTCTTCTTCTTCTTCTTCTTCTTCTTCTTCTTCTTCTTCTTCTCTTCTCCTTCTCCTCCTCATCCTCCTCCTCCTCCTCCTCCTCCTCCTCCTCCTCCTCCTCCTCCTCCTATTCGTCCTCCTCCTCCTCCTCCTCCTCCTCCTCCTCCTCCTCCTTTCTTCTTCTTCTTCTTCTTCTTCTACTTCTTCTTCTTCTTCTTCTTCTTCTTCTTCTTCTTCCCTCACTCATTCCCTCCTCTGCCTCCCTTTCCCTCCTCCCTCTTCCTACCCAAACCTCCCTCCTTCAGGGACGCACGGAAGGTCATCCCTCGTTCACCTGTGGTACGTCTGAGCCATTCCCCAGGTTACTGTCCTCCCCGGAGTGTCGTCGGCCACGGCGCTAGCTTGGCCCGTCCTTGGGGGGAGAGAGACATTGGTGGTGTTTATCTCCTCATAATGATAGAGATAATCATAATACTTATCCGATAATCGTTATCTCTCCCTTGTCATCGGCTAGGGAGCTGAAACTA
>NC_092281.1:7871891-7901891 GCF_036320965.1 Panulirus ornatus
CTGCCTTCCCTCACCACTGAACAGAGAGAAGTGGGAGGACAGGCGAACAGCGACGGCCTAACTGGAGCCAATAAGATTATGTCGTAGGAAGGAAATAACGAGACATTTCGTCGTCTCGGCTGGGAGGGTCTTGGCGATTGGTGTGAGGACACGGCTGACCACTTCCTTGGGGCTGCGAAGTGAGAGGTCACAGCCTGAGATGGAGGAGAGAGAGAGAGAGAGAGAGAGAGAGAGAGAGAGAGAGAGAGAGAGAGAGAGAGAGAGAGAGAGAGAGAGAGAGAGAGTATATATGAGTCACCATAAGGATTTTCTTTCACCCTTCACTCCCCATAAGCTCTGTGAACTTTCTTTCATCGTAATTCATTCACTTTCAACGAAAACTCCAACACTGGTCTCCCGTGAAAGTTTTCTATCATCATCATTACCGTCATCATCATCACCGTCATCATCATCATCATCATCCCCCCTCATCATCATCATCATCATCATCATCATCATCATCATCATCATCATCCCCTCATCATCATCATCATCATCATCATCATCATCATCATCATCATCACCACTATCATCATCACTATCATCATCACCATCATCTCCATCATCTCCATCATCATCCCCTCATCATCATCATCATCCCCTCATCATCCCCTCATCATCATCATCATCATCATCATCATCATCATCATCATCATCCCCTCATCATCATCATCACTATCATCATCATCATCATCATCCCCTCATCATCATCATCCCCTCATCATCATCATCATCATCATCATCATCATCATCATCATCATCATCATCATACATTTGTTCGACATTCATGATTCGTTCTGGTCCTCCACAAGTTTGTCACTTGCATAATTTGTCCATCACATCGATCTCTCTCGTCAGGATCCTCAAGGTTACCGTACTCCCTTCCCTCTGAGCGTAGGACCCTCTCCCATCCTGTAGGATGAAGGATCCTCTCCCATCCTGTAGGATGAAGGATCCTCTCCCATCCTGTAGGATGAAGGATCCTCTCCCATCATGTAGGATGAAGGATCCTCTCCCATCCTGTAGGATGAAGGATCCTCTCCCATCCTGTAGGATGAAGGATCCTCTCCCATCCTGTAGGATGAAGGACCCTCTTCCATCCTGTAGGATGAAGGATCCTCTCCCATCCTAAAGGATCACTTACCCTTCAACATCTATCGCTCCAAGAACTGAATACGAACCAATTATCACTGGCAGTCAAGTGCCACTTGAGCGCTGCCCTTCTCTAAGTGGTGCTTGGCGCTCGATACGTTGTTGGGGTTTGTGGCCTGAGTGTCTTGAGAGAGAGAGAGAGAGAGAGAGAGAGAGAGAGAGAGAGAGAGAGAGAGAGAGAGAGAGAGAGAGAGAGAGAGAGAGAGAGAGAGAGAGAGAGAGAGCATTACGCGCCAGGGAGCCAAGAGAGTAAAGGAGTGATACGGAACAGATGGGAAAGGAATAGGGAGGGAAGAATTGGACAGGGGAAGAAGGTGAAATGGAAGGGAGGAGTGAAAGAATGGATGGCAACAAGTAGAGGAAGCAAGAGAGTAGAAATGATGATGAGTTTAAAGTGTGAAGATGACGAAGAAAAAAAAGAAAAGAATAGATGAGAAAGTGAGGAGAAAAATTAGAAGGATACAGGAAAGGGAATAAAGGAAAAGGAAAGGGCTGGGGAGAAAGACCACAAATACATACACACGCGCGCACACACACACACACACACACACACACACACACACGACACCCCATCACAACACGGACAGATCACCACGGCGGGAGCGAGCCACACATCCATACCACAGGATATGAAAACTGCATCAAAAGTCACAAGTTATATAGGATCCCCTCACTGACGAGGGGATCCCCGGCTCCAAAGACAACATACAACCCTCCAGTGAACACACTGGGGTTTGGGAAAGGCGTTGTTGTACCTTTGTTTGTCACGTGAATTCAGTCTTATTTCCATGATGTCACTGTATTGTTGAAGGTAAGTGAATGCAGTAGGTTTCAACATCGTGTTGTTATTATTGCACGGTACGTGGTTACAATCGTATTTCAATAACGTCACTGTATTGTTGAAGGCACGTGAACTACAGTGGGTATCAACAGCGCCATTGTATTATTAAGTAAAGCTTAAAAAAGTCATTGTATTGCTGCAAGGTGCTCGAATGCAATATATATCATCGGCATCGCTGCATTATTGAAAGGTACATGGATACAGCAGATTTCAATTTCGTCAACAGTGTGATTGCACGGTGCATGAATACAGTAGCTTTCAGCCCCATGCTTGCGTACTGTGAGGTAGATGACATCGTAAGTTTAATTCTTCATTGAGATCAATGGCAATACTCGTACACTGGCTTCATCTTGAGTGATTCACATGCGAAAGACGTGATTTGATTCATCCTGAAAACAATACCAGGTCTCAGTGGTGACTGAAACAGCTTCGACGCATCGTAAAGATATGTACATCTGGTTGTTTGTAGATAAATGTTAGTAGTAAGATAGGAACACCTTGGGAACACCGGAGACTTTGGAGGTAAACGCTGGCAAGGCCTTAGACTGTGTCAAGACTTTGGGTCAAGCCTTGGCGAAGTCATGGGGGTAACTCTGCAAGAACACGGGGTTAAACCAGGCAAGATCATGGAGGTAAACCAGACAAGATCATGGGGTAAACCAGGCAAGATCATGGGGTAAACCAGGCAAGATCATGGGGTAAATCAGGCAAGATCATGGGGTTAAATCAGGCAAGATCATGGGGGTAAACCAGGCAAGATCACGGGGGTAAACCAGGCAAGATTATGGGGGTAAACCAGGCAAGATCATGGGGGTAAACCAGCAATATCATGGGGTAAACCAGGCAAGATCACGGGGGTAAACCAGACAAGATCATGGGGTAAACCAGGCAAGATCACGGGAGTAAACCAGGCAAGATCATGGGGGTAAAGTGGATATATGTATAGGCAGAACGTGAGCTAAGTATATATATATATATATATATATATATATATATATATATATATACACACACACACCACCACCACCACCACCACCACCACGTATGATAAACTATCAACACACACAAAAAAAAAAGAGTTGGGGCACACAAGCCAGAACACACTCATATTGGACTATCATTGTCCCTCACCACCAGATTTACCCTCCCAACTTCATTACCTCAAGCTATTAGCCTCAGGAAAAGTCAATCAACCTTTATAATACATCCTGGCCCCTGATCCCCGAGGCCATTGGGTTCAAAGCAGCGATACAATACTAAAAGAAAAACAGAATTTACGTGAAAACCCATCCGCAAAGTCTCTCAGATTTATTTTAAAGGTCCTGTTTTTTCATCATTATATATTTATATATATATATATATATATATATATATATATATATATATATATATATATATATATATATATATATATATATATATATATATATTATATATATATATATATATATATATATATATATATATATATATATATATATATATATATATATATATATAAACACTTGCCTTCTCACCAGTTCATTATGCGCATCTGAAACCACACTCCCCAGACATACAAGAGTTACACTTTCTCGTCTACGTTTTTGGACATTCGTCATCCCCAACAACACTGCAAACCCCAATTCATCGTATCTCAGGAGCCTGTTGGCACTCACGACGCAACAACCACAGGGAAGACCCCGAACACTCACTGCTCAGTTGCCCACTAGTCTCCCCCACACAACATCGCTACACTTTACGACCAGTGGTCCGTCTCGCAGGACGTAGCTGCTGCCTGAGGGACCGAGTCGCGTACTACAGAAGTCCACACTTCCAGGCTACGACTTGGCAGTGTCCTGGTCGTGCAGCAGCAGCAGTACTACCAATGTTCTGGTCGTTAGCGTCATCTGGGTGTGCGCCTTACCGTCTGCTTCAGGCCATTACGTTCCCCCCTTCTCTGTTCTTACTGGCTCGTTAGGCACATAATTACCTTAGCTAACAACCTTGTGACTCTCTCCCACCCTCCCATCACTCTCTCTCTCTCTCTCTCTCTCTCTCTCTCTCTCTCTCTCTCTCTCTCTCTCTCTCTCTCTCTCTCTCTCTCTCTCAAGTAGTGTTAATGCCACACACCACCTCGCTCGGACCTTGGGTCTGTGTGTGGTCTGTGTATCTGTGTAACTCTTCACAAAACATGGTTTCTGCTACTCAAGTTACGTCTGTTTTGTCCCTAACTCGAAACCATTGGCTGGGTTTCAACACACGATCAGAATCTTTATGAATAAAACGATATCTCTATTTATATATTTTCTCCAGCAGTGTTCTTGAACATCATCCATCACCAATGTTTAATCGAGCGATAAGCTCAACATATTTCTTTCTGTGAGAAATTACATTTCTGGGATAAGATAGAATATGGAGAAGAAATGATCATACTCGAGGTCTGTCATTCCTCTGAGGCTTCGTGGAGAATATTGATCATAGTATTGACCATTGCATATGTTACTGTGCAGCTGCAAGCTCGTCTGTCATCCGGAAACCCCCCTAACCCCCCCCCTTACCCCATCCTCTTGAAGCCCCTACTTTAGGTTTACCAGTTTCAATACCTTTCGGCTCCCGAAGATTCCGTCTGGATTCAATGCGAGTCTTGAGAGTCTCGCTTGGTTGTACCTGGAAGTTTAGAAAAAAAAAGGAAAGAAATATATAAAAATGTGGTTCATTAAGATGTTTGAGGAGTCTTGAGACTGTGTGTGTGTGTGTGTGTGTGTGTGTGTGTGTGTGTGTGGGTTGTAGGAGAGTGGGAGAGGGGTGTTCCTCCTTGTGGGGTCGGGTGGGAGGGTTGGAGTGAGGTTCTACTGGTCACACGGTACGTTGGGGTCACCCACGTCTTATGTACTCTGATGGCTCGGTTCTTCTGCCACGGAGGGGGAGGGAGAGAGAGAGAGAGAGAGAGAGAGAGAGAGAGAGAGAGAGAGAGAGAGAGAGAGAGAGAGAGAGAGAGAGAGAGAGAGAGAGAGAGAGTAACATTAATGAAGGCAGCTTAATTCAGCTGGCTGCCTCGCCTCCTCCACCATTGTTCCAACATCATCAGAACCCATCACAGGATAATCAACTCAGTAAAATAAAATTCTTGTAAAAGGGATTCTCGGGAGAAAAAAAGGAATTGATTATGATGGAATAGGGAAAGTTTAATGTTTTTTCTTTTTTTTTTTATCCCCCTCAGCAACTGCCGACAGTGGTTAAAAAAGAAAAACTGTGTAGAAATTAGAGTCAACTTTTACGTAGCGTTTCTCTCTCTCTCTCTCTCTCTCTCTCTCTCTCTCTCTCTCTCTCTCTCTCTCTCTCTCTCTCTCTCTCTCTCTCTCTCTCTCTCTCCTGTGGTGTACGAGACTCTACAGCATTTCCTCATTATTTTAAGCACTGGTTTTTGTTTGAATGTACCTAAAGCGTAAGCCTTCAGAGAGAGAGAGAGAGAGAGAGAGAGAGAGAGAGAGAGAGAGAGAGAGAGAGAGACGTATTCAGTTTACTAAATAAGGATACCAGATTGTAAAATTTCAATTTCTTACGATATTTTTCACCATGAGGGAAATTTTTCTGAAGGCAAACATTACGGACCCTATACCTCATAACCTCTACGTTTAGCTCGCAAATCACTCATACAAGAGCATAATATGAGGGACCTTACGGAGTACATATACATAAATCTCTTTGTTTAGAAGTTGCGTGTTCGCCAGCCTATTGTGTGCGCCAACGATGCTGTCTCCTCGTTGCTCGGTTCTGTTTGGCGGGTTTGTTTGCTACCTCGATCGCTCCCGGAGCCTTTGGGAGCGTGATCTAGCGAGTGGTATATGTATATATTTCAATCATCGAATCCCCCCAAACCATCCATTAAAACAATGTTGGCGAATTCGTTATATCGTCTGTACAGCGAATTCGAAACTCGGGTGATGTTCCCTCGTACACGAAAGCTTACATCGATATCCACGAAAGAAATAATGAAGTTTTTCTTCTTTTTAAAAGACCTTCTTGCGTGACGCGCAAGTCCGTCACTTACAGACTAAAGGGTTTTATAGGAGCGCGGGGGAGGGGGGTTATAAACTGCACCAAATGGAATCGAAAGTGTGTGTGATGGAACGCGGATTCACGACATTGTGATGCCAGTCTGTATCTATTTACGTCAAGGCGTTCTACTGAGGAGTATCCATTGGAGTTCATCCAGACTGCCAGACTGGAAGATTTAGGGTTCTTTTTTTTTTAGTGGATTCCATTAGACTATGAAAAATGGAATAGACCCTTTTTTTTTTTTCTTTTGTAAAAGGAATATTGTGTATTCATTCTACGAGACACGGCCAAGAATGCTAGCCAAAGATATGATTTCTTGTTGTTCTTCAAGGTTCTAAGTTACGTATTGCAAGATGTTTGACCTCTGTGGTGTAGAGGTTAGCTAGGTCCGTCGGGAAGCCTTCACGGGCCGCAAGGGTTCGAGATTAGCGTGAGTTCGAATCTTAGCTGCGGCAGACGATCCGCACTTGACCCTGCTGTTCATCCACACCTTGGGATTTTCGGAAAAGTTGGGTAACTTGGATTAGGTTATAATGGTAATCATTCTTCGTCATTTTCTGGTAGACTTGCTAAGTGTAGACTTTCCCTCAGTGTCGAGGTGAACTGGAAGACACCAACACAGTTATACATTCCTCACGTGGGCGGAGAACACACCTTGCACATAATGGGTCCCCTCGCATTTCATTTCTCAACTAATACTTTGAACACTGTTATTCACTCCCCCTCCTCTCCTCCTCCTCCTCCTCCTCCTCCTTCTTCTTCTTCTTCTTCCTCTTCTTTTTCATCTCTTTCAGCTGCTGTTCATGGAGTATACTGAGAGTTTAATGAAACCCAGTTGAAAATAACATTCGCACTAAGTCAGAGGAATTTTATTTAGCAGTGGTTATTGTTTTTAATGTGTAAGTTGTGTTCTGTTCATCATCGTCATAATGGAGTTTAGAGAACATGTTCTGATCATATATATATATATATATATATATATATATATATATATATATATATATATATATATATATATATATATATATATATATCTTTTTCTTTTCTTTCATACTATTCGGCATTTCCCGCATTAGCGAGGTAGCGTTAAGAAGAGAGGACTGGGCCTTTGAGGGAATATCCTCACCTGGCCCCCTTCTCTGTTCCTTGTGTGTGTGTGTGTGTGTGTGTGTGTGTGTGTGTGTGTGTGTGTGTACAAAGGATCACTGATTAAATGGAAAACATTTCCCGAAATTTGCGACGAATTGCTCTCATTTAAGGGGACAGGAGACCTCATTACTGCGTCGGACCTTCAGTTATTGTGTTGTTATTACTCCTCGTTATACCGGGGTTGTGGGAGGAAAGGGAGGGAGGAGAGTGAGGAGATCATCTGAAGCAGTGACAGACGAAGGCAGTCCAGGCTGTACGAAAGTGTACGTCGCGCTGAACTGCTTTGACCGGGGGTGGTATTGTGGTGGGTGGAGGACGGTGGTGAGTGGCAGCGGGTGCTGGTTGGTAGGGAGGGAGGGTTCTGGGGAGGGGAGGGGGTTTTTGCTTTGGGGGGGAGGGACATCATGAACGGGGTTGGGAAGGGTTATCGCGTGTGGTGGAGAGAGAGAGAGAGAGAGAGAGAGAGAGAGAGAGAGAGAGAGAGAGAGAGAGAGAGAGAGAGAGAGAGAGAGAGAGGAGCTTAAAAGTAATTTGCTATGAACCCTGCCATTTTATAATGGGTATATGATAATGATAATAATAATGATGATAATAATAATAATAATGATGATAATAAAAACAATGATAATTGTCAAAGAATGACTCGGAGGCATCCATGTAATCACGATATTAAATATTCATCTTAGACTTCAGGAATTGACACTTCACGTGTGGAGAGACCATGTTCCCCCCGACGCCCCACGCCCCACGCCCCACGCACTAAGCCAGCGTAGCTTGACTATGAGCCCAGCGAGCGTGCGTGGGCGATGACCTCCTCTGGCACTGAGTGACCTTGAACTTGATACCGTGTGTGGGAGGAGGACGGACCTTCCCACGCTGTCATGTATTGCCTTAGCTGCTTACGTTTCCCTCGTGCCTCATACGTCAAAAGGAATCTATCTATCTGTCTATCTATCTATCTGTCTATATCTATCTAGTAAGTTCATTTCTGTTTTCCAAGTGAAATTTTTTTTAGTTCTTTCTTTTTTTTTCTGTGCTGGAAATGTTGTGAACTCTTTGTTATAACAGTGAAACATGTTCTTGGTGACTCCATACACCTCTCTTTGGCGTTCACGAATACATAGACGATCTCCTGAGTTAGTTATATACTAGTAAAGTGGCTGGTGGCAACTGAATAGTTTTATGTAACTAGATCTTGCCTGTAAGGTCTTTGTTATGTCGTCTGTGTTACAGTCACTGAATTCTCTCTCTCTCTCTCTCTCTCTCTCTCTCTCTCTCTCTCTCTCTCTCTCTCTCTCTCTCTCTCTCTCTCTCTCTCTCTCTCTCTCTCTCCCCCACGTGTCAGTCCATCTTCCTCCATGTGTGTCCCTCTCCCCGACCCGTGTACACAATATTCATGGAATATTTCCAAACAATAGCAAAAACAAGAGCTGAAGTGGGATGAATATTTGAAATGTTTTGTTCTAAAGTTTTAGAGGAGAACATAAAGCCTTATTCTTTTGCAGGCGGGTGTTACAAATACTGAGCTGGCTTTAATATGAAGGAAAAAATATACCCCGTCTCTCTCTCTCTCTCTCTCTCTCTCTCTCTCTCTCTCTCTCTCTCTCTCTCTCTCTCTCTCTCTCTCTCTCTCAGAGGGTTGGGAGGGGTCAAATAGTTGCTTTTGTATATATATATATATATATATATATATATATATATATATATATATATATATATATATACATATATTAAGAATTATGGCAAATGCTAGAATAGGATTTCGTGAACTCTGGGCATTTTTCGTATCAGGCAGCAGGGTTGGGGATGCAGACCCCCAGATCTGCAAATTTGATTTCCACTAAAGGTACCTACGTGCATTTGATCCTCCCGCCCGCCAGGAAAATGGAAACAGAGTTAAAAAGTCATGGAGGTAGATGGGCTATTGGCATGTTCAAAAGAGGGACGGTGGTCAAAGCCTTTTATACCATGTTATCAACCTTATCACCCACCCACCCACACACACACACACACACACACACACACACACACACACACACACACACACACACACACACACACACACACACACACACACAGAAAGCGTAGGATACCCTGGTGTACGTAGAAAAAAAACCCTAGTTGATGACAATGAAAAGAAAGCGGGTGCTATAAGGAAAGACTCCAGAATGCTATGATCATACGGAAATAGTGAGACATCATGGATGTACGTGAGTATTCTGAGGAGGTACAGCGAGTGAGTAGTACCTTAGTTCGAACCCAGGCACTGGCTCTGTTCCCAGTGCAATCTTGTCCAGGCTGCGTAGTGACTTGGTCCCTCGTAGATCTCGGAAATCTAACATGGAAAGACCAAAGGTAATTGATAATCTCGCGTCACGGTATCTAGTATCTAATTACATTTTCACGTAATTACAAGCCTTTGTAATTGCTTATCGTTACTGATATCTTAGTATATCTACCGGCCCTCTGGGTCCAGATGCATTGTGTCAGCGTTGATCCGCGAAGAACTGTTTACTTTATCACATCGCTTGCATTATAAACAATAAATACCTTCTGTTTCTTGAATGGCTGTGAGGAAGACAATGGAGGTCTTTCTTGTCCTCTTCACTTTTCAGTCTTGCATTGCACGTACGTTCGTCTTTGATTCATAACTTGATACTTGGGAGAACGAACACTGGAAGCTTGGCTTACCACAAGCTCTCAACACGTACACAGTGAACCATTTGGTCGCCCCTCCCTCCCTTCCCCCCTGGGATGGTCACACGTAGATCCTGTATGCTCACAATGGACAGTTCTGTGTACCTGAAGTAGACTGTTCCCAACCACTCCACAACTGGTGACCAGCCTCCACATACCCGTGCTTCACGCAGGAGCAGCCTGTGTTCACGTATCTATCTATCTATCTATCTGTATGTATATGATAAATGGAATAACCCATTCCGTGACAAACTGGTCCAGCGCTCCACTTGCCTATACTTCAAGTCTTGGGGGGGAACGTTGCGTGACCTGGAGACAAGAGCGAGAGGAGAATATCATCCCTCCTGCTTATAGATCAGGGTAGAGTTATCGAGGTCGACCTAATGGCCAGGCTGGCTTTATGAACAATATATTTTCCTTATGCTCAGGGTTATGACTCGCACGGTGCAAGACAGTGTTAATCATGCTCGTAGCACAAGACGTACGGTTTCAGAACTCATTGACCGCACCATTACCGCATGACGCACGCCAGACGCGGCGGCATGATAATGCGATACGTGATGGACATGATGATACTGTATGACATGTAGGAGGAGATGCTGCTCTATGATACTTATGGCTTAGCCCTTTTTTGCTGCCCTGCAAGATAATGTATGATACTAGATTTGTATGAAGTTCAATATACCTCACGATCAAGTATATATTACATTTTCTGTAGTGTAGGAGAGAGAGGTTTATGTATTTTACGAGATACATAACGTAAACGAGATATTGTATGATATAAACGAAACACTTTAAGAAATATAAACGAGATACTGTATTATATAAACGAGATTACTGTATGATATAAACGTAATACTTTAGAATATGAACGAGATATTGTATTATATAAAGGAGATTACTGTATGATATAAACGACATGTTGTACGCGATATACAAGGAATAGAAACAAGACACTTTAACTCCACATCATCAAATAACGTATGTATTGGTCGGGAGTCGTCCACGGCATTAATGGCAGTGTTAAGCTTCGTGTCTTCGCTGCTTACCATAACCAGGAGGAGAAAGAGTGGTATAAGGGGAACGTATGGCACATAAATACAGTCCAGTGGAAATGAGGTTTAGCTTTTAAGGTATTTGCGAATGGTATCGTTTTTGATTCTGCGTTAATTAGGTTAATAATGAATGTATCATATGTCGTTTGATCCTTATAATGTAATATAGTGTGATATGATATAGTATAACATCATGTAATTATAATTTTCGAGGCATTACACATGACAGCTAGTGAATGGATGTGAGCGAATGCATCCTTTGTTCGTCTGTTCCTGGCGATCACTCGCTAACGCGGAAAACGGCGATCAGATATTAGACATTACACACACACACACACACACACACACACACACGAGCCTCATCTGGATTCCGAACAAATGGTTTTTTTCCCCGGGGGGAAATTCACAAATTGTCTTTGCACAGAGACACAAATTTGCGTGGACGATTCGAATTCTACGACCATGTGATGGAGATTTGCTGACTGGCTCCACAAGGGAAGGGTAAGGAGGTCTTGGCTGTATGTGTCTATGGATTTTTTGTTAAGGAAGGAGAGGGGAAAGTGAATCCTAGGAATACAGTGAAGAAGAATAGGTAGATATAAGATTGATGTAAGAGAATTATGAGAAGATATCGTCTCTCTCTCTCTCTCTCTCTCTCTCTCTCTCTCTCTCTCTCTCTCTCTCTCTCTCTCTCATATAAATATATATGAGGGTGCAGTGGCATGCATCCCTCGCCAAGGAAGCAACCTGCCGAAATTACGTCCATGAATCATGGCTGCTGCTAATGTGTTCCTCCTGGCGCGAGGGAGGCGGGGATGCTGCAGCCACACACACACACACACACACACACACACAAGCAGCATAAATTTCCCACCGGGAGACATCGAGAGGAAGAGAGAGAGAGAGACAGAGAGACAGAGAGAGAAAGAGAGAGGAGAGAGAGAGCTGCAGATGCACTGGATGTTCAGTGAATCTTTACATAAAGAAAAAGAAAAAATATATATACATACAAAGTACTGAAAAGAAAGAGAAAATAATTTGACGCATTTTTTTTTTCTTTGATGACCAGAATCTTTCAGCATGGAGCAGTAACTCACATCGCTCGGGACGAAATCTATATTTTTCCCCCAACCTTTTTGGTCCTCACATTTGCAAAAAAAAGTACATTACTTACTTCCTCATTAAATATGATACTGCTCAGCATCAAGCAGGTGTATTGCAAAATGATGTTAGTCACATATATGATCAGACACACCTGACAGAGACTGAGGCGAGGTTTATTCCGTGACATAGGTTAATATGTGGGTTAACATAGCATGTGTAGTTCGTCTACCTCATCGTGCAATGTTCAGAAATCTTTGAGAGCCATAGAGACACTTTTATACATTTTGATACTCGCATACACACATTTGAATATGCACATGCATCTACGAGTATGCATATGAGTATTTGGATATGCGCATACCTTCATAGGCTCGTATGAAATACATGTCTTCATACTTTGACGGATATATGACACTTATTGATATGCAAGCTGTCCACACAACATATGCATCATCAGTTCACCACTGGATATGGTCTAGTAAGAACGAATTGTGATTGGATAAAGCTTATGATAATCGCTCAAATAACATGTTTCAAATCCTCCTCTCATCATTCCACTTTTTTGAGAGTCGGGTTTTTTTAAAGACCAGCCCACGGCTGCGCTACATCCAGTAGCAGGGAAATGTAGTAGACTCCTCTGGGGCGAAAAAAATCTCTGACGAGACTGTACTCCCAGTGGTTTTCAGTCATGGTGTAACCTTAAGCAGGCAGAGTCCGGGAACACCCCTTGATGGCCACAGATGGATAAGCATGGATGTCTCCTCTGGGATGCGTCTGTGCTTCTTGGACAATCTTAGTTCATCAGGAAGAACGAAGGATGGTTCTCAGGTACCGCGGGATCCAGAAGTATCCTCCAGAGCCTTAGCACCTCCAGCCCAGGAGAGGAGAGAGGGTATGGGACCATGATGATGACGCTGGTGTTCCCTCGCAGCGTATAACAACCTCAGCTTATCACGGGGGAGTCGGGTCGTGTCCGCGCCAAGCCAAGTTTTATCATTAGTGAAGAAACTGGACGACTTAACTTGGTGAGGGACTTCCAGCCGGGAAAACTATGTGATCCGCGAGACTGAGTGCGTCGTTGCTATCCCCAGAGACCCGTACACAGGATGGTCTTCAGGCTTGGTGGGTCTTTGGTCACCAGGAGCCAGAGCTTGTTAGGAAGCATCTTATTTGTCTCTAGTTATGTTATGTCTTTGGTGACTAAGTCCCAAAGCTTGTTAGGGAGGAGGACCATGGTGGTTTTCAGTCATTGTGGGTCTTTGATCATCAGGACCCAGAGTCCGTTAGGGAGGAGGACCACTGTGGTTTTATTTCTTAGTTGGGTCTTTGATCACGAGAACTCAGAGCTTGTTAGGGAGGACTGTGATGGTCTTAAGTCATGGTGGCCCTTTTGGTCACCAGAAACCAGAGCCCGTAAGGGTGGAAGACCATTGGTTTTCCATCTCTTGAGCCTTTTTCTCCTCTTATACAGGAGGTGAGCGACTGAACCTGTGAAATCCTTGACTCGGTCGTATATCTTTGACCGCAGATGGAGGAAAAGGCCAGCATACGCATACCAGCCATGTATGTATCATACAAGATAAGAAGGCACTGTGAGCACACAGCCTGCATGGTGGTGATGAATGACTTCTTAAACTCATTGTCGCAACCACGAGAGGTGGAGGTGGTGGGTGGTGGTGGTCATCAGTCACTGGTCCCTGCATATCTTGTCCTCCTCCTCAACTCTGAGAGAGAAAGAGGCCCCAAGTGTCACCTTGAGTGCCTTGAGGGATAGACACTTAGTGTCACCTTGAGTGCCTTGAGGGATAGACACTTAGTGTCACCTTGAGTGCCTTGAGGGATAGACACTTAGTGTCACCTTGAGTGCCTTGAGGGATAGACACTTAGTGTCACCTTGAGTGCCTTGAGGGATAGACACTTAGTGTCACCTTGAGTGCCTTGAGGGATAGACACTTAGTGCCACCTTGAGTGCCTTGAGGGATAGACACTTAGTGCCACCTTGAGTGCCTTGAAGGAGAGGATTAGTGCCATCCTGAGTACCTCTAGAGAGGCATAGTGAACGTCTAGATGACATGAGGGTAATATGTACCTCGTTCTCGTCATCGGAATCCATTCTTTATTCTTCCTTTTAATTTTTCTAGGAGACCATATCTTCAGGCGACTTCATTTTCTCAGTTTTATTTTTTCTAGGCCATATATATATATATATATATATATATATATATATATATATATATATATATATATATATATATATATATATATATATATATATATATATATATATATATATATATATGTATATTTGTGTGTGTGTGTGTGTGTGTGTGTGTGTGTGTGTGTGTGTGTGTGTGTGTGTGTGTGTGTGTGTGTGTGTGTCCTATAGTAAGTCAGGCACCCATTTTATCAACTAATCCCTCGGGGACGATGAAGAGCTGCGCTGACTGTGGACCGAGTGCTACAACCAGGGTTCGAAACTTTGAACTCGACCCCTTGTGGCCCGTGAATGCGTCACAGTCAACTGTGCTAACCACTGCACCACGGAGGTACGTCTTTTGAAAAGGTTAAAACCTTCTAAGGAAAACAGGAATAAGAATTGTTTTCTTGTCTTAATCTACTTTCAAATACGAAAAAAATACGAAGGAAAATGCTCGCAAGAGGTGCTTTTCATACATGGTCGACTTGCTCTCATAAGTCAGAAATCACTAACGAAACCAATTACGTCCAGACCTTCCTTGCAGATTTTCTGAGACGCGTGCATGATCAGATATATGAAAATGTAAGTTTATCTTGATCTTCTTTTATTTCCGTCACTCCTACGAAAGCTGTGTGGCTAGATCCTCGCGACTCGATGGAAAAACTGTGACGAATATTTGATACAGTGAAGACAATCAAGATAAAAGGAAAGCGTGATAAAGAAGATACTCAAATTTGGTTTGATAAACAGTGAGGAAGTACGAGACGAGGGCCTCACGACGACCCCCCCCACACACACACTCACACCCCTCGGCCTCTGGCACTCACAGCGGCTGCCATGGACTTATGAATCAGGTGTATTGACTCTGAGCTTAACACTAGGAGGATCTTGGGGCCGGGGTGGGAAGAGCATTACATCGCTTCGAGGGTGAGGTGTCGTGTCCTCCAGCGTCGAGGGTGAGGTGTCGTGTCCTTCAGCGTCGAGGGTGAGGTGTCGGTCCTCCAGCGTCGAGGGTGAGGTATCGTGTCCTCCACTGTCGAGGGTGAGGCGTCGCTCTGGGGGTGGTGGCCCTTGTCTGTGTTGCTGGATTTCACTGGCTAATGATGCGCCTGTCTGTTAGGCGTCCGTTTCGCTTTTAGTGAAAGTAAGAGAGAGAGAGAGAGAGAGAGAGAGAGAGAGAGAGAGAGAGAGAGAGAGAGAGAGAGAGAGAGAGAGAGAGAGAGAGAGAGAGAGAGAGGAAAAACACAATTTGCGCTGGGGAGGAACGAGACAAGTGCATTAAGGGCCGCCCCGCGATTACCTTCCTCCACTTTTCTCCACCTTTATGATAAACCCAAACGTTTGAAATAAATTTCCAGCGTCCACCATCGGCATCCGGTCCCCCCTCTGGCCGCGTCCACCACACACACATACGGTCAAGGATCTGAGGACGTTCTACACCACCTCACCCTCCTCCCCCAGTAGCTCCAGCGTCAGCAGTTCCCTTCCCTCACCACGAGACTCCGAGCTTAGGCTCCTGCCTACTACCTCTCTCTTCCTGCCTGACGCCTCCTCGCCAGCCTGCCCATTAGCCAGAGTGGAAAACTAGTTTCTTTCCAAACAAAAATGTGTGGTTAATGCGTGGGGAGATGCGCTCTAGGTAGTAATATAGGCGCTCTTTTACAGAGATGCGACGCCCTGGCGGTGGTAGTTCTGGGTACAGAATTGGAGGTAATAGGAAAATAGGGTTAGGGTGTGAGGTAATTGAGTTGAAAGGGGAGGGGGTAAGGTCTTTTTTTTTCTTCCCCCAGCGAGCTGAAAAGAAGTTGCACACAAGCGGTAGGAGCGCGCGTTACTAGGGCGGCAGTGACCTGCATTCACTGCCGCGAAGGGCTGGGTGTTGACTGTGTAGGTACGTAGGGGGCTTGGTGGGTCAGGTCTTCATTGACGGTGTTTGCGTCGGGGGAGTGAGGGTCCTGTCTCTTTTTCTTCTTCATCTCCAGGGAAACGCATACGTACTCTACAAGATGACATTCTAAAACTTCGTTCTGTCTTAAGCCAGGGGCAGTGCAGAGTAGGATATATATATATATATATATATATATATATATATATATATATATATATATATATATATATATATATATGTGTGGAAGTCGAGAACATTATCCCGGAAAGCAAAAATGGGTATGTTTGAAGGAATAGTGGTTCCAACAATGTTGTATGGTTGCGAGGCGTGGGCTATGGATAGAGTTGTGCGCAGGAGGATGGATGTGCTGGAAATGAGATGTTTGAGGACAATGTGTGGTGTGAGGTGGTTTGATCGAGTAAGTAACGTAAGGGTAAGAGAGATGTGTGGAAATAAAAAGAGCGTGGTTGAGAGAGCAGAAGAGGGTGTTTTGAAATGGTTTGGGCACATGGAGAGAATGAGTGAGGAAAGATTGACCAAGAGGATATATGTGTCGGAGGTGGAGGGAACGAGGAGAAGAGGGAGACCAAATTGGAGGTGGAAAGATGGAGTGAAAAGGATTTTGTGTGATCGGGGCCTGAACATGCAGGAGGGTGAAAGGAGGGCAAGGAATAGAGTGAATTGGAGCGATGTGGTATACAGGGGTTGACGTGCTGTCAGTGGATTGAATCAAGGCATGTGAAGCGTCCGGGGTAAACCATGGAAAGCTGTGTAGGTATGTATATTTGCGTGTGTGGACGTGTGTATGTACATGTGTATGGGGAGGGTTGGGCCATTTCTTTCGTCTGTTTCCTTGCGCTACCTCGCAAACGCGGGACACAGCGACAAAGTATGAAAAAAAAAAAAAAAAAAAAAAAAAAAATATATATATATATTTTGTTCTATACTTGAAAATGTTTTTAAGCCTTTTCTGTCAGTCTTTACCGCCACTATTCTTGTACAGGCTCGGTATTGGCAATTCAGGATTAAATAGCCTCACAGAGAACAGGGGATTAAAGTGTTGCGACAGACGATTACTGACGTCAACATGTGGAAAAAACTGGAACACACACATATATATATATATATATATATATATATATATATATATATATATATATATATATATATATATATAGAGAGAGAGAGAGAGAGAGAGAGAGAGAGAGAGACAGAGAGAGAGTGAGAGAGGGGTATACTGAAGCAGGCAGTGTCAATTATACAGTTGGTAAGCACTGCAACGTGACTTCATTGTCCCACAGCGTTTATCGGAACCACTTATGACGATTAATGTACCATGGGTTTGGAGTCTGTTATTAACAGCCTCCAGAGAAATAGATAGATTGACACACACACACACAAAAAAAAAAAAGATACGTCTCTCATCTATTGAAAGGAGTTCGTTTCACCTCCTTGGCAATTCGTCCAAGTAGCAAATTCTTAGATTTTTTTTTTGGGGGGGCTTTTCATACACGAAGTAAAAAAAAGAAAAGAAATACTTTTCATTTCGTTCTTTTTTTCTTCGTATGTGACGAGGTATAGGCCCTTCACTCCATCCAGTTGTGTGTGGGAAATCATGGGTCTTGGGTAATGGTTGCGCCCTGTTGTGGGTAAGGGGAGAGGGGTGGGGAGAAATGGTCTTATAACAGTTCATTAATTTGGTCCCTTGTTCTTAATGGTGTTCTGTTGTCCGTTGGCGTTGACTGCTCATGGTTTACAACAAGGGGGAGTAATGCTTTGGTCGTTAACTCGGCGCCCAAGCTGTTAAGGGTTCATGGCCATTAGTGTTGACTACATGTTTTTTGAACTTGTTGGTGAGGTTTGATGTTGGCGGTGAGGGAGACTTTCCACATACTGTTGATGGTGGTTGTTGATGATGGTGTTGTGAGTGGTTTTGATGGTGGTGTTGGAGATGGCGTGTTCATATTGATGGTGACTCAGTTTTCCTTTCAGGGTCTGTTGTAGTGTTGGTGATGTTGTAAATGTGGATGATGATGTATGATGTATGATTTAGTCTGGTTATTTTATAGTCGTTGTTGGTGGAGTAGTAAATGTTGGTGATGATGTCTGAACTGTCCCTGCTGATGTTGTAGGTGTTGCTTGAGGTAGTGTTGTGAATGTTGGTGATGATGAATTTTGGTGTTTCTGATAATGGTGGTGTTGTAAGTGTTGTTGGCGATGGGTAATTGTTGTACGTTGTGTGTTTCCAGTGTTACATCTGGATCTGTGCTTTTTTTGTGATGAATGTGTTGCTGTCTCATTAAGGTGTTGATATTAGTGCTGGAGTTAATGATGTTGGTGTTGCTGTAGATGATCCTATTCCTTGGAACAGTTATTACACACACACACACACACACACACACACACACACACACACACACACACACACGTACACACGCACATGTAATTACAATTTGGTAATTACGTGCGAAATGTTCATGTACAAAGCTTCCTTCCCGTGTAGTGCAAATACGTAATTACAGATAATCATCAATTACATAGAACTTTACTAACTCAGTATTCCATTTAAGCTTCAGTCTTGCGGAAATCATTTACCCTCAATATTGTAATCGGAATATCAAAAAGAAGTGATTGTTCTAATCTGATTTTGCAGTTCTAGTTTAGTATCGGTCCAGAAATGGTAAAGTGACACTTACATCGCTTATATACGAATCAGCGAGCGGTGTCAACACTTGGTAATATTCCTGCATCGTCGGTTTGCCAAGACCAACTTCTGATTTGTGATAACATCATTTCCCAAACTTCTCAGATCCTGAGTGATAAATGCTGAAGTCGTCAGTCTCGTGTTGACGAAATTGTGGAACTGGCGGAGCTTGCTGGTGTCAGAGTTCACCACGGGAGGGAAAGAACGAGGGAAAGCCAGCGGGAAAGCGGATATTACTCCCTGGAGTCAGCGTGGAGTGCGTAGTAGTTCCCTGCCATTAATTTGAGACTGGTGACTCGATGGCGTTGGCTGACTCTCGTTACGAGAACAACTAGTGCGATATTTGACGGTGTCTCCATTTTCTTTCTTCAATCACTCACACATTGTCATCAAATTTCATTAAGAAAAATGTCCGATGGCGTAATGATTCCCACTAATAATGCTTCGGTCTTTGATAGGCCTGCGGCGTATGTCGGCAGCCTTTAACAGTCGGGTCAAACAAAGCCTCATCCCACGACGCGAGAATGAGACGCCGTCCACAAGACCCACCAACCCCGACACACAGGAATCTGGTCCAGCTCAGGTTCATGAGAAGAGTAGACGTCTGTAGCATGGCAGACCCCGCCTGCCACCCACCGACCCACCTTCTGTAGGTCCTTTTCCGTATTGTCTCCTGACGTCAAGGACGGACTCCAAGGATTCCATGAACCCGAGAAGGGTGAAACGAGAAGCCAAGAGGCACCACAGGAGCGAGCATTGGGTGGAGGGCTGAGATAAAACAGGTAAAAATTCAGTGTTTGGAATAGAGTTCGAGATGTATGTCAGTGAGTACGTGTCATGGATACATGATTTCATAAGGTGACACGATGATAACTCAAGCCAGGATGTACATACACACGTCTGAAGGAGGTAAACACACGTGGAACACGTCCAGACAAATGCATTACCAAACACATAAACGAAACTGCGCATTACATTCTTGATGCGTCGTCTCCTGAACAGACTACTTCTGTTCCTGCCTTGAGCTTACTCTGGGTGTAGGAAGAAAACACAGACGCTGAATCATCACTCTAAATCATGGAAAGAGGAGGGAGAGAAATGGACACGAGATGGACAAAGACAGATATGATGAGAAGAGGAGAAGAATGGTGAGGCAGGTGAGAGTACCGTGATTAGCAAGGTAGAAGGAGTTTAGGAAACGACCGAGTTCTGTACAATTATCCCTTCTATCTGTTCTCCAATTACAGCAGGGGAAGTAATGACAAGAGGGGAGTAATTACACCCAATTTTTTCCCTCTGTAGTCTAGTGGCACATAGAACCGTAACTGTCGGAGGCAGGGAGAGATGGGAATGATGAGTGCTACCCTCGAAGTGCGTCGGCTGGAAGGCTCAGGAAAATAGCTGGTCTGATCTGCCGCTCTTGTGATGAGGTCCTCTGCACTCTGCTGCCATTACCTGACAACGTTTCCGTAATAATAGTCATATCACCTGATCTTTGATTTCCTCCGGTATTCGATTCGTGAGTCCTTAATCACCCCTTCCCTCCTTTTCCCAGAGTTCGAACCTGGAGTGCTTCCCGATCGCCTTACGTTGAGAAATAATACCCCTCCGCTCATCTCCGCCCTCACCTAAGTCCACGCCTCCTGCAGTAGTTCCATTAGCTGACGTTGTATCCTCGAGCTGGTACGGTTTCCAGGACCTCTGTGATCTGCCGAGACTTAGATTAATGGAGAGCTTTCACTGGTGTGCTCATAATGGCCCTAATCTCTTACTAAGGGAGTGCAGCCGGATCTAAAAGTCTAACGTTAGCTAATGGGGGGACCCAACTTTGTTCAAAGTTAATTTGACTGTTTCTCATGGGTTCAATTCTGGCTTTTTCTCTGCGTCTGTAAATCTAATTTGCACCAGATTTCAAGACATTTACCTTGAGAGCGGGAGGGAATATAATGTGTTTTACTCTACATATACCTTTATATATTTCTTTCGGCCGTAGAAACACACACACACACACACACACACACACACACACACACACACACACACACACACATATATATATATATATATATATATATATATATATATATATATATATATATATATATATGGGCTGTGAATAAGGATGTGTGGAGGTGGATGGACGTGTAGGATGCGAAATGTTTTAGTACTATATATGATGGTTTGATCGAGTAAGTAATAAAAGAAGTAAGAGAATAGGTGGGGGTAAGAGGTAGAGTGTAGTTGAAAGAGCAGAAGATGGTGTGCTGAAATTGTTTGGACATATGGAGAGGATGAGTGAGGAGAGGTTGACAAAGAAGATATATGTGTCAGCATTGGAGAAGAGAAGGAGAAGGGGGAGACCACATTTGAGAAGAAAGGATGGAGTGTAAACGATATTGTGTGACCGGGCCCGACCATGCAGTATAGGGAAAGGCGTGCAAGGGATAGAGTGAATTAGAACGATGCGCTTCACACTGGGCGATATGCTGTCAGTGGACTGAACGAGAGCAGGTGAAGCCTTTGGGGTCACTGGCCAATTCCAGGACATTTTGGCGTCTGGAATAATTTTTATGGACCGTCTTCCACATTTCTCATGGTCGCCCTAAAATTCAAGATGGCTTTTCCTTCATACTGGCAAAATCAAGATTTTTTATCCTCGTTAAAAGGGGTCATGATGTTCTTTTACGTCATGCTACGTGAGGTCGATCTCCTCTAATGACCGTTAGCGACCGTTAATGTCGGTTGGTATTCGGTAACGACCGTTGATAGTTGTTTACTGGGTCTTATATGGACTATAATATTAGTGTGCCGTCCCTTGTTATCCTCCGCATGAGAAGCTTAATGCTCCTTCGCCTCATTTATTGTCTGGTAATAGTCGTTAAAAAGACCTGTACTTTGATTCTGCCTGCGTGAGAGAGAGAGAGAGAGAGAGAGAGAGAGAGAGAGAGAGAGAGAGAGAGAGAGAGAGAGAGAGAGAGAGAGAGAGAGAGAGAGATTCGTGTTGTCATGACCCTTTAACATCAAAGTAATGATGGCCTGGCCTTTAACCCTAAGGATCAGGTGAAAGGCCACAGGATCGTACTTAAAGGATATTACCGTCGTGCTCAAGAGTCGTACTGTCGTGCTGAGGGGTCGTGCCGTCGTGCTGAAGGGTCGTACCTTCGTGCTGAGGGGTCGTATCGTCGTGCTGAAGGGTCGTACCGTCGTGCTGAAGGGTCGTACCGTCGTGCTCAAGGGTCTTTACGTTAGTACTTAAGGGTCGCACTGTCGTGTGTAATGCGGTGTTTTCCCAGCACAATCCCTACCTCCCGAGGTGAAGAATCTATCCGGTGTTTGTCTTTCATAGCCACCTCTCTATCCTCACAGCCCCGAGAAGGGGTGGGCCTCTCCCCTGCACATAATCAAGCCACCGAACCACCCCAGCAATTCGGCTCGTGCCGACAAGAGTCGAGTTTTATTCGGCCGTTGTGCTGAAATATGAAATGACTTTGTTTGGGGCTCAGTCGGTAGCGCTGACTACAGATAGGCGTGATCCACATGAATTCTCCGGCTTTAGCTTCTCAATGACTCAACCAAACAGGGTCGTTGAGGGTAGAGGGGGGAAAACTGACTTTCACAGAGTTATAACAATCACATGCCAGTTAAGAGGAAGGCTGTGAGTGGGGGGTTGTGAGTGGATGCGGCCTTTCTTCGTCTGTTCCTGGCGCCACTCGACCCGAGATTCCTATATAGGGAAGTGATATTCGAACTTTGTCTGTGTAACTTCATAACTAATCATCAGTTGATTATACAACTTCAGGATTTCATTTACGGGGATCCTGCAGCTTTAGGGTTGCGCTACGATCAGTAGCAGGGGTTCTGATGGACTGTTTTGTAGGGAGAAGTTCCTCAAGGACAGTGGACTCTCTCTTTGTCCACTGACGAATTATACAACTTCGCCAAAGGGGGACTTTTCACTCGGGGTGTTAACCACAAGCAGGCGGAGTCCGGTAGCACCTCCATCATAAGATGTGTATGTGATTAGGGAAGGTTAGTGGCAAAGGAAGAACGAAAATCTGAAGGAAACAAAGTCATGAATTATTTTTTCTATATTTTTATGTTTTGCTGAAACGACGCGGGCAACTGAAGCCTTACTCAAGGCGTTAATGCTGTTCATACATATATACTCTAGCCTGAACCAGGTACCCATTTCATTGACCAACCCCTCGGGATGGATGAACAGCTAGGCCTGACTGTGGATCCCTCCGTCTCATTTCCTTAATCTTCGGGGAAAAAAGAAAATAAAGGAGGAGGAGGAGGACCACATTAGAGCACTGGGGGGGGGGGGGTGGAGGAGAAGGAGAGTGGGGGGGGAGGGAGCCCCTCAGGCGAAGCAGGAAAAACACTCAGGAGCGGCCGAAGGAAAAATCTTCCGTCCATTACTGAGGTGAACTCGGCCGTTCAGCCTGAGGCTCAACATGGACCCTCCGCAGCAATCAGTTCCTGGAGGAGAGGGGGCCCCTCGGCCTAGTGTGTGTGTGTGTGTGTGTGTGTGCCCTGCTTTCTAGATTGTGGGCCCCTGGGGGACTCCTGCCGCCAACCTTGTGGTCCCACGAACCCGGCTGTTACCAAACTTGCCTCATTACTCTCCAAGACTTTCACGCCCTGCTAGTCGCTGACTTTCTGAAGGGGTGTGTGGTTGAAAACTCAACTTTTTCGATTTTATTTATTTTTTTTCATTTTCCTGTTTCTATCTCACTTCATCCAGCTCTATTTCTTTCCCGCCTCATCACCACCAGACGAATAGAATTACCGTAGATCCATCATGGTTTTTGCATCAGTGTGGAGGCAACACGTCAAAGAAAGATAAGATAGGGGGTACTAGACTTCTTCAGAAACCCCGTGTATGTTGTCGACGAAAAGGCGACGCTGGTAGAAAAATATGTGGTAAACGGCAGAGCCAAGGTTTTCACAGTGAGGGTAATTGATAAACACACACCTCGCCTCTCCCTGCTGCAGCTGTCAACCTTGTCTTCTTCAGCTGAGCTGTTGGTGACAGGTGTGTGGAGGCGATGTTGGTGATAGATGTCTCTTTTTTCTAGCGTATATGTTGGTAGCCTCAAGGAAAATGAGACGCGAAGAACCATATATATATATATATATATATATATGTATATATATATATATTGGTTGCCATGTCATCCGGGTCATAATTCATCTCAGTTGTGATTTAATTTGATATATCAATCTACCTTCACATTTGCATTACGTGTACCAAAATATATATCATCTGCAGACTCGCACTGATGGAATCATTGCTTACCTTCAATCGAACATCAACTGTCATTACATGTATTGCTGGAGACGATGGGGGATGTGTGTGTGTGTGTGTATGTGTGTGTCTGTGTGTGTGTGTGTTTTGGTGGTGGTAGGTAAGTGTTGTCATTGATGGTAACTGTTAGCTGTACTGCGGCTCTGTCTCTGTCTGTCTTCTCTTCCAGCGCGCCTTCCAACCATCGCTGAATGGTAGTATTATACATACATACACCATGCAATTACGTATCATGGTTGCACCATGGTAGGAAAGATAGAGAAGGCTCAATATGAGAAGAAAAGACTTCTAGTCGGGAACTATTACAGTGTATTGCGTCATGTTCTGCATTTGCATACGGAAATTTGTCTGGAGAATAACACGGTATGAAGTTGAAATTTTATGTAAAGTTCTCCACCATGCACCATGACATGTTGAGGAAGGGAGTCTCCGGCCGGACATGTGGCTGTTGTTGTGGTGTTGGAGTAGCCATACTGTTGTGGTGTTGTTGTAGCAATATTGTTGTGGTTGTTGGAGTAGACATACTGTTGTGGTGTTGTTGTAGCCATACTGTTGTGGTGTTGGAGTAGCCATACTGTTGTGGTGTTGGAGTAGCCATACTGTTGTGGTGTTGGAGTAGCAATATTGTTGTGGTTGTTGGAGTAGACATACTGTTGTGGTGTTGTTGTAGCCATACTGTTGTGGTGTTGGAGTAGCCATACTGTTGTGGTGTTGGAGTAGCAATATTGTTGTGGTTGTTGGAGTAGACATACTGTTGTGGTGTTGTTGTAGCCATACTGTTGTGGTGTTGTTGTAGCCATACTGTTGTGGTGTTGGAGTAGCCATACTGTTGTGGTGTTGGAGTAGCAATATTGTTGTGGTTGTTGGAGTAGACATACTGTTGTGATGTTGTTGTAGCCATACTGTTGTGGTGTTGTTGTAGCCATACTGTTGTGGTGTTGGAGTAGACATACTGTTGTGGTGTTGTATTATCCATACTGTTGTAGTGCTGCAGTAGCTATTCTGTTGTAGTGTTGTAGCGGAATTACTGTTGTGGTTGTTGGCGCAAACTTACTTTCGTGGTATTGAAGTGGACTTAGAAATACAGCATAACGTTTGGAAACATTGAATAGATATGATTTTAAGATTGAGCTGAAAGTATTTACTCAAGTATCTTGGAAATGTTTCCCCAGAATTTTGTTGAGCTTTTGTTTGCTTGCTTTCTGGTATGATTTGTTGCTTTCGCTTGTGGCTTGTGTTTGATCATTCAACTTTGCTTGCAATGTGTGACTGGCACGTTTGTTTTGCTTGTGGTGTGGGTTTTGAGGGTTTAATGTTGCTTGTGGTATGGATGTGGGGATTTAATGTTGCTTGTGGTATGGATGTGGGGATTTAATGTTGCTTGTGGTATGGATGTGGGGATTTAATGTTGCTTGTGGTATGGATGTGGGGATTTAATGTTGCTTGTGGTATGGATGTGGGGATTTAATGTTGCTTGTGGTATGGGGGGAAGGGTGTTAATGTTCCTTGTGGTGTGGTTGTGGGGGGGGGGGGTTAATAATGTTGCTTGTGGTGTGGATATGAGAACTGCATGTCAGTCTTGCTTTTGGTTGCTACTCTCGCCACCCTCCAGCTTCAATGTGTGCCGTGTGTCTGCTGCTGACACCTCCACGTCAGCGAGTAGAGAGCATTCATTCGCTTTATACCGAGAGCAATGTTCAACTAACCATTTCTTTTCATCTCGCGTACGACCATTTCATTGTTGTATATTGGTACGCATGATTCACCCATTGTGTCTGTGTGTATATATAAATATATATATATATATATATATATATATATATATATATATATATATATATATATATATATATATATATATATATATATATATATATACATATATATATGTATATTCTGTCTGTACTCTTTCGAAGGATCAACACAATTAGTATATCAAGTACTTGGTTCACTGGAAAGCTCAGTTTGAATCATGGGTCCCAGAGCTTCAAAAAGGTAAGGGTGAGATGTATCGTAATTTTTGTCGTACATCCGACAGCAGTTGTTGGTCACTTGCTGCCGGCAACTGTAGAAGGGGGTCTGCTGGCGCCACCTCCGGCTCGTTCAGCCCAAACTGTCTTACGGTAAAAATAAATGAAAATGAAGGGTTGACATTTTCAGGTTCATTTTATGTAAATATTCTAAAAATTCTATTTCTTTTGTTCCAATATTTTTTTTTTTCGTCCCGTTAGCGTACGAGTCATAGAATATCGCTTTTGTTGAAGTAGAAAAATATAGATATCACGTGAATTCCATTCCTCGTATGAAAAAGAGATTTGTGTATAGAAGTTTCACTTCCCTGTCTGTGTAACTTTTTGTTGAATATGTGAGCGATACCGGGGCCTCGCCCGTCCCTACAGAGCTGCAACAATTTGCATCTGGCACACGGAGGCAGCAAGATCTGGCTGCGCTGTGCAACACAGCCACCAGCACTGGAAAAACGGATACAGGGTCAAGTTATAGGGCTTTCGTGTGTGTGTGTGTGTGTGTGTGTGTGTGTGTGTGTGTGTGTATGAATACGTCAGTGCAAAGTTCTCTGGTACACATCTGACCTTTCAAATCTGTTGTAGTTGAAGTTATCGTTTTCCTGGTTTCCCACTATCCTTCCTCTCTTCCTCTTCTTCCTCCCACCTCACAGCTCCTATCCTCTTCCTCCTTCCCTCTCCTCCTCCTCCTCCTCCTCCTCCTCCTCCTCCTCCTCCTCCTCCTCACCCATCTACTAATGGTTTAAACTGGAATATCCGTCAGACATGTATGGCCATCCATCAAATCCTGAAAAACCAAGTAAGACTTAGAAAGTAAAATGATGCAAGGAGAAAGAAAGAAAAGTGATACTGAAAATGACGTGATGGTGATGAGTTTAAAATGTAGTCTGTATGAGAGTGAAGGAGAAAGTGAGATTGAGAAATTTGATGATACAATGGTGTATTTAAGACACAAATGTTTTTTTAAAGTGGCAGTTTTAACGTTTTGTGAATGTGATCAGGACCTGAGAGAAAGAAATGTCTTTTTAAGATCTATTTGAGAGTTGATTTAAGAATCAATTTATTTAAAGAGACTATAATGCTGCCAGATACAAGATATTAAAAGAAAGTTATTAGAAATAAGTCTTATGGAAGATAAATGTGAGGGGTAACCATTCTGACTGCTACTGTTCTTTCATTGTGGTCTGTAAAACCAGCATCTGGTAGGGACTTATGGTGACACAGGAGTAAATATTTCTTCAATGAAAATTTATATGTCAGGAAACAGACGTATTGAAAACAGCAGGTTAGACTCTTATATCCACCACACACCACAACACCAGCATCTCCACCACAACACTGCCACCAGTATCACACAGAACAACACGGCGATCTCCACCAACACACTCTACCATCACCATCACACCTGACAACAATACCATCTCCAACAAAGCACTACCATCTCCACCACCAAAACACTGCATTCACCACCACACGCCATAACAACACCATCTCCACCAGAGATGTGCAATCTCCACCACAAGACGATTTTTGCCTCCCCCACCACACATCACCCTTTCCAGGATTGCCAAGAAAATAGACCCCCAACGCCCCATGGAAAACAAAAGATTAACTCTTACAGAGAAACCAGATAAAAAAAATAACACAAGGAATATTATGATTCAGATCGGATATATTGGCAGAACTCTCCCTTAAGTATTGCATCCGATCCCTTTCAAGCAATCATCCTGAGGAATTTAATCTGGCAGGGAGGTCTGGAGGGAGTCGAACGTGTATGCCAGAGATAACGAGTTAGTACACCGGCGATGGAGGAAATCATATTATAACGTTGTTCCCAGACGTTCCGTTATGTGCGTGTGTGTGCGTGTGCGCGTGTGTGTGTGTCTGTGTGTGTGTGGGAAGCTGTTGTGGAAAGTTGGTGGCCGTCCGGAGATATTTGATGAAGATTGGTGTATTGATTGGATATTTCCAAGTATTAGGCTACGTGGTCTTTGTTGCAGGTTTGTGTTTATGTACATTGTTCCTGGTTGCCAAGCAGTCTTCAAGCTGCAGGAGCCACATGAAAGAAGGCAGGAGCGAACTTAAGAGAAAGAGAAGAAAATTAAGGAAAAACACTAGAGAAGGAAAGAGAGGAAAAGGAGAAATAGTCGCAGCGAAGAAAACTAGATATATTAAAATAGGAGATTAGTAGAAAGCCATAGAAATAAAAGAGGAGATGAGGGAAGATGAAAAAAAAGGAAAAAATATATGAAAAATAAGTTAGAAGAAACAGAAAAGATAGAAAATAAACTGAAAAAAAGTATTGCTTTTTTGAACGGCGCCGATATAGAGTTGCTCTGCACACGAAACAATAAGAATGTGGAGCCACCTGGTGGTGGAGGAGGAGGAGGTCGAGCGAGCTGCTCCTTCGCCACTTGAGGTTATTATGAGGCCTCCGCAGGAGGCGGTCTGTATGGAGATTGTTAACCATATGGTGAGGACGTGGCTGTCCCCCGTGTGGTAACATGGCCTCCGACAGGTGTTTTCGGTGGTGTTGTGAATATTACAGATGGTGTTTGTGTTGTGAATATTTAACCCCACACCTGTGTTTCCTTTTTTTTTATTTTTTTTAACAAATATCGTTTTTTCGGAATCCATACTTCTAGTTAGCAGGACCTCGTGGAATGGTTTTTTTTTTAAGTTTATGTGATATCTTTTTTTCTGAATCCATACTTCTAGTTAGCAGGACCTCGTGGAATGGGTTTTCTTTTTAAGTTTATGTGATAAAATGTGGTCAACTGAGGACGCAGGTTTTTGATTCATATACTTTGGTGTCCCAGAAGTTGATGTGAACATAAGGCTATTTGATTTCCCATGAGGCAGTGTCTTTGTGTCTGATGGGTTTTTGGATTGGCTGTGTCACATGTTCTTTGATGCCATTTTTGGTTTCTTGTATTTTTGGTTTTCCATTCTACTCGAATGTCTTGGTTTTCAATTTTTTTTTTTTTTCAGTGACACGTCTGTTTTGTCTTTGTCACATCGTCCTGATTTTGTTGGATTGTCTTTGTTGAGTTTTCTGGAGACGCTACACAGGTCCTCGAAGTGCTAGTCTGCTTGTTTATATTCTCCGTCGTCTTGAAAATATCTTATGAAATTATTCTTCAGTCTTACACCCCCACCCTCAACCCATCCCCCTCTCATCCTCCACCTTTCTGTGGTATTATCACTCCCCGTTATATCCTCTCTTCCTTCTCTACTTCTTCCTCCTCTTCCATACCTCCGTTTACCGTTTATCTTCCCATTTCTATCGTTTGCCTCTCTCTCTCTCTCTCTCTCTCTCTCTCTCTCTCTCTCTCTCTCTCTCTCTCTCTCTCTCTCTCTCTCTCTCATTACTCTCACCTAATTTACTGTTTCTCTTTCCTTTTGTTTCTTCAACTTCGTTATTTCTGTTTTCGACCACCGTTTCTTTTGCCCTCTTCCAGTCCTTCTTCGTCAATTCTCTCTCTCTCTCTCTCTCTCTCTCTCTCTCTCTCTCTCTCTCTCTCTCTCTCTCTCTCTCTCTCTCTCTTCCTGTCACAGAAATAGATCATTATTCCTTCAGCTCTTTCGCTTTTCAGGAGCTGGACGAGTGCAGTTTTCGTTTCATTACTGTGCTAATCATATTTTTTTTCTTGTATTCTTTCACTTCCCGCAACGAAGTAAAACCCCACATTCTCCCGGTCGTATTTGAAGCTTTATACACCTTTTTCCAGTGTAAGATATTTTCTTTATCTCCCTTTTTGAAACATGGTTTTCCCTCTCATTGCATCGTTGTACATG
>NC_092281.1:7906891-7914391 GCF_036320965.1 Panulirus ornatus
AGAGCTTTTATTTTGGAGAAAAAGAGGCTTTATTTTGGTGAATAATAGAGCTTTTATTTTGGTGATGATGGAGTTTTATATTGTTGCTACAAGATACAGTCTGTAATAAAGGCGAGTGGGAGAGTATGATGCTCATGTATCTCAGAAATACAAATCTTCATCTCCATCAAGATCCACATAGTATAGGCATCACTATTATATATATATATCATTTATGAGAGAATTTGGGATAAGAAAGAAAATGTCTTTTCTTTCATAGATAAGATGTTGACCTTTTCTTTTTATATGACTTACATTGATGTATGAAGATTAAGCTAAAGAGGCCGGGTGTTGGTAAAGTGTTGTCAGAGATGGTGGAGATGGTGAGAGTGTTGGTGGTGAGGCTATGTGTAATGGCGTTGGTGATGGTGATGGTGATAGTGGATGTGATGATGATAAAGATGATAATGATGATGGCTGGGAATGGTGATGCTACTTCTGGGAAAATAGTGATGATGGCGAAGGTGACGGTGGGATGGTGATAGTGATGATGGCGAAGGTGACGGTGGGATGGTGATAGTGATGATGGCGAGGGTGACGGTGGGGATGGTGATAGTGATGATATTTTGATGGTGAGAACAAGTGATGGTAGTGTTCCCTGGCGACAGTGTGATGGTGGAGTTGACTTTACCAGTGATAGTGACCAAGTATCGGAGATTCGTAAAGTAACAGAAGGTATTACGAAACACAAGAATTCCTGTGTAGCACTCATAGGAAGGACTACCTTAAAGTTAAAAAGTAGCAGTAAAGTATGGGAAGAAAACGAAAGCCAATAAAGTAACGTTAAGTAAAAGTATATCACAAAGTTCACCCACCAAAAAGATAATCGTAAAACTAGCCATAAATAGACCCATATCCCCGCGCAGGACAAACAAACAAAGAACACGAAATAGAACCAATTCAGGCCCATAGAAAATGGAAAGTAGCAGGAGAATATCGTATCATTTGAGCTGCCAGAGGGACTGTCAAGCTGGCAAGAAGTACTGACAGCTACGGCCGGCAAGTGATGCGTGGCTAGGTCGGTGGACGAATAATTCCATAATATGGTTGACGGCTCAGAGGTGATTGATTACGGTGCGGTCGGACCGCTAGTGTGCGTGCGTGTGTGTGTGTGTGTGTGTGTGTGTGTGTGGGATAAAGAGGAATATGGGGATAGTGAAGGGACAGTGAGGAGAGATTGAGTTATACAGGATGATAGAGACGTAGGTTGGGTGGCCAGGCTGTATTGGGCTAAGGGTTTTCTTGGTTGATAGTAGGGAGTTGGTGGCATTCTTTCCTGAGCTCTCTTTCCCTCTCTGTTTCACCCTCACCTCTACAACTGCACTCTCTCTCTCTCTCTCTCTCTCTCTCTCTCTCTCTCTCTCTCTCTCTCTCTCTCTCTCTCTCTCTCTCTCTCTCTCTCTCTCTCTCTCTCAAAGGTCCTCTCGTTTTCTACTCATCCCTCTCCCTCCCTCCTTCCCTCACTTTCCCCAGCCTCCCTCACGACTCACCTCACCTCACAACCCCCGCTGATGAATGAGGTAGCTGTGGACCAGTTCACCTCCGCTGCCATCATCAACACGACAGTCAGCACACCACACTCGCGTATTGGAGACCTCGAAATGAATTTGCGTAATGGTCATCAGCTAGCGGTGGGGCCCTCAACCTTACGGGTGGATATTACGCTTGAGTCGGGCCAGGAGAGGCAACCAGACACACCGACCAGACACACTACCAGCATGGGGCAAGACCAAGGTGGGATGGTAATCATTATAATCATAAAAGTTAACAGCGTGGAAACCGGACTGATTCAGTTACCTGAATGGTCTCATTCAGAGCCGAAATAATTTGTTGAGATTATCTTCATTGTGTATAGCTAACGATAATGGGAATTTGAAGAGTTATCGTGTATATATATATATATATATATATATATATATATATATATATATATATATATATATATATATATATTGAAGACGAGGTATGTCCTTTGTCAGCGTTTACGAACTTTTAAAAGATTTAGGGTTCAGTGTCCTGAGGACTGACTGAACGCCCAAAATTTCAGATTTTGGCAGAATTCATAACTTCATCCGTAACACATTACAAGGTTCATTACAGTCGTTGGTTTGGCACTGCATCTGGTGTTCGGCTTCTGGTCATCCTGCCCCAATGTGTGTGTGTGTGTGTGTGTCGCCTCCTTCATCAGTATCCTCGACCTCCTCTAGTGTCTTCTTCCCAGGTATCCTATCCTTTACTTTCCCTCGTCTTTCCCTCAGTTTCTGCTATGTGTTTCGCGGGAAGAAATGCGGTTCAGAGTCCTCATTCATGTCACTGGAAACGGTTTCTTGTCATCACAGGAGACACAGAAGTCTCACATGGTCTGCTTTTCTCATAGAGAATATCAGACGAGCTTCGCCTTGGCGTGCGTAGAGAGATCCCCGCCAGTCTGTCTGTGAAAGAGTATCTGTTGATACAGTCACCGGATCCCCTTATTGTTCTACGTAAAGGAAAAATATTTTTACCGCAAGTCTACCTCACGACACACACACACACACACACACACACACACACACACACACACACACACACACACACACACACACACACACAGAGAACAAGCGTTTTTATCTGTCAGATGTACTTAATTAGAGAGATCATATCATTACTTTGCGCGAACTTGAACTTACAAAGTTCCACTGACTCACAGGACCGTTCACAACCCTAGTCCACCAACGCCTTTCTCAAAATATACAAGATCCCGAACCACGCTCCCGAAGTAATCTCCCCGCCCCCCGCCTCTAGCTATTAATCCAATGAAATCCCTCAAAAAATATCGGATAATCCACTGAACCCATTCAACACACACACGCAGACCCTCCAATCCTATCTCCATTCATAATCATTTATCTTCACTTACTGTTGCCTCTCTTATCTCGTGTCCCTCACTTGCCTCTGTGTGTGTCTGTCTCTCTCCAGGGTCGTCGATGTGTCCGCTGGCGCTGGTCCTCCTCCTCCTCCTCCTCCTTCCTTTCCCCGTCCCCTCCTTCAGGAGAGGCCACTAAGCATACACCCTCAGGCGAATATAATGGAGCAACCCATCACTCACCCACTCACTACACTCTCATGGCTCCCCCTACCTACCTCCCTACCTCTCTCTCACTCTCTCTCCTTCACTCTCCCTCCTCGTCTCCTGCAGACAGCTCTCCTTGTAGGCTGGAGCTATTGACTCAACAAACAGAATTAATACCCTGGGCCAAGGCGAAGGTAAACACACACACACACACACACACACACACACACACACACACACACACACACACACACTCCAAATTGTTCAGTTCGACAAGGAAAAATTTAGGGAGCGAAATCGTGGAAATAATGTTTTATGAAGCAAATAGTATGTGTTGTCTTTCGCCCTAGGGGAAGTGTTATGGGAGGGTTGAAATACTCGCATACACAGACGTTGCCTCTGGCAGGAGAATCATTGTACGGGGCTTTCACAGGTGATACATATATTTTTTCCCCAGTGTGTATAGAAAATTGTTGGTCTGTTATTAAACTGTTAGTAGGTCGTTGGCAGGCACAGGTATCATCATGTTGGGGGAAGAACAATGTGGCTTTCAGGAGCGGTAGAGGCTGTGTGGAACAGGTGTGTTTGCTTTGAGAAATTTGTGTGAGAAATACTTGGAGAAAGAGAGCTATGTACGTGGCCTTTCTGGACCTGGAGAAACCGCATGATTGTGTTGATGTAGACGCGTTGTGGAAAGCATTACAAATGTGCATACGGTATGGGAGGAAAGCTTCTACTGAGCAAGGCGTGTATACGAGGAGGAAGAAAGGGAAAGGTGAGTGTTACCAGTCTCCGTCAAGGGTGTGTGATGTCACCATGGCTGTGTGATCTGTTCACGGATTTGGGTAGTGGAGTGGACGTGAATGCAAGGATCTAGGAAAGAGAGTAGGTGGGTGTAGACTGGGGACAGGGGTGCCTTGGGGAGTGAGTCAGTTGCAAAATGACACGATCCTGTTAGCAAGTTTGTGAGAAAAGCTCCAGAATTTGTGTCCAAGTTTGGGAGAGCACGTAAGAGGAGGAAAATGAGAGTATGTGGGGGGAGGAAAATGAATATCAGGAGAGGTGAGTTAATGAGGTGCAGCGGAGGGAGGGAGGGAGGGAAGGAGGGAGAGCGAAGCAAGGAGGATTGAGTGACATTTTATTATTGGTAAACAAAGAAAATTTTTTTCATCACCATCATCTCTGCTATCATCAGTATCATTATCTATATCGTTACTGCTATCATTAGCAGAATAGTGATAGTGATTGTCATCATTAATGTAATCACTATTCATCACTTCACCTGTTCCTCCATCCGCTCATATTAGCCGCATCTTCATATGTTTTCGCCATGTCATTCCCACACATTTTCCTCTTCCTGGTGTACTTCTGTTCAGCTGCCTTTGCTTCCAAGATTATCACCTCTTTTTTTTTTTTTTCTTCCCCATCTTTCTCGCTTGATTCTCGAAGTTCCTCCGTGCTAGGGGGAGTCAGGCGATTGCCTGAGAGAGAGAGAGAGAGAGAGAGAGAGGGGGAGGAGGATGTGGAGAGCAATTACCGAACTTGCGTCTTAAAAGTCTTTGATTTTTCGACGTCTAAATAGATGGCGCACAGTCTTCTGTTCTCTAGGTCTTTCCTTAAAATTAGGGTGGTGGATTGAGTTCAGGGGATATATATATATATATATATATATATATATATATATATATATATATATATATATATATATATATATATATATATATATATATATATATATGTATGTATATGCATATATATAGATAGATAGATAGATAGATAGATGCATACATACATAGATTGATATAATATGAACCCTGATATGGTGAATAATGATGATTTACTGTTGGAAAAGAGGAGATAAATCTGGATTCTTTAACTGTGGATGATATATGAGTTCGACGGAAAATTTCGTGGCGTTATCTGGTTTATGAGATGATATTCCGATATGAATATCCAAAAGCACCGGTCATTTTTATTATCTATAGATCTCAAACGTTACATTATTTATGCGTTGTGTGTGTATAAAATATAGACACGTTACGCTAATTAGGGACAGGATATTTGAATACAACCCGATCATTTATTGCCCCCTGACTAACATGAGTGTTGTCATGGCAAAGGATCTGACCCAGAGGGAAATGCTGATTGGCCACTTTTTTTTTTTTCTTCTTCCCTGTGGCCTACTAACGTTCCCGGTGATTGGCGGACACGAAGATGATAAATTCTGATGCCATTCACTCGTTGATTTGTGGACTTGGGACCTGTGTCACACTAGGGAAGGAGAGAGAGAGAGAGAGAGAGAGAGAGAGAGAGAGAGAGAGATACTCGACGAGAAAATTTTTTTTTGCCATACACCGGAAACTGATGAATGGCAAGCATTCCATTGCCTCCAAGATGTTGTATGGCTGTGTTTACCCCCCCCCCCCCCCCCCCCCAGTATCGTGCGTAGGTCAGGATGGGTCAAAGAAAAAGATATATTCGAGCCGCAGGGATAGGTAATTTGCATATCACTGTGTCTTTTGGTCTCTTGGAAAAGTTATTGAGCATGTAGAGTTCAGTAGGTTAATGTGTGTGTGTGTGTGTGTGTGTGTGTGTATGTTATTTTGATATTGGTAATACTGGGAGTATGTCTGGCCTTCCAGGTGAAGGTGGTGTGGGTCTGACCAGCTGGAAAAGACGGCACGTGTGTGGCCTTCTGGAAAAGATGGTATGATGATCTTGCTTGCCGAAAAAGATGGTGCGTGTCTGGCTTTCGGGAAAAGATGGTGTTTGTGTGTGTGTGTGTGTGTGTGTGTGTGTGTGTGTGTGTGTGTGTGGGTGTGCGCGTGTAGCTTCCTGGAAGTGATGGTGAATATCCAGCGTCCTAGAAAAATATGAGGAGTGTCTTTTCATCTGGAAAGCTGGAATGTACCTAAATTCCTGAAAATGATGATAATGCGCGTCGTTCTTTCACTGTAATGTTAGCGTTCCTGGAATACATGTTTTTGCTTTCTGAACCTGTTGGAGGGAAATTATTGTACCCGGGCTTGTGGAGGAGCTTCTGAATGCATGTCTGGAATGTCCTGGAAGAGTTAATGAGCCTCTGCTTCCATGAGAAAGTCTTTGCCTTTCCTCTGGAAGAGCATTCGTGTTCATGACCTCCAGAAGGAGAGAGAGAGAGATAGCGTGCTATTGGCTTCATGGATTTGTAGAAATATATCACTCTACTGAAGATCTCTTAACTACCGAAGCCATCGAAAGGTAAGGTAAGGTAAGGTAAGGTGGGGTAAGGAAAGGTAAGGTAAGGTACGTAAGGTCCCAGACCGAACTGTAAGGGTAGGAAGACCCCTCCGAAACCATCGTTAGGTATGCACAAGATAAGGAAAGGTCCCAGACCCAACCGTGGCCGGGGGTAGAGGAAGACAGATCCCACCAGCACCCATCATGCGCTGTACATACGATATTACATACGATATACAGCTAGTGTAGGGGACCTCGCGCAGCTAGCAGGAGAGTATTAGCTCCTCTCATACTCCCGCCGTTGCCTCGGAGCCAAGGGATGAAGCATCGACCTCGCTACTCAGTGCTTCAGGGATCAAAATATCTTGCACCGCAGGCAAACACGATAGTAGGAATCTCTTCTTTTTTTTCCTCTGGTTCAGATCCTCTGCCAGTACGAATATCATCAAAGGATTTGCATCCTGCGTTGCTCAGTGGATCTTAGTCTTTCCTCCTCCCCCTTTCCCTGGACTTCTGGGGGATAACAGCCACGTATTTCCTTTGATATCCGCCTGGTCTGCCAACCGGCCAAATCCCGGTAAAGGAAATACATAAAGATGGCAAACAAAACGTTCGTTCAGATCTTCGACCACTCCATCTCTCAGGCGATTTTTCTGGCGATGAAATCGCTTTTGTTCCAGAGTTGGAATACAGCCGTGCAAAATGCTTCCTTGCATTACTTGATTGCCTGAAATGTTATGTATGTTGATTACTGATGCCGACATATAGAGCAGAACTGTGAAATATACAAAAGAATAACTTGGTTTTATTAGAGTTTAATCCTCCGAAAACACGGATTCGACCTCAGAGACTTACTCTTCATGAAAGATTTGATATATACTGATGGTTTAAAGCAAATCTATTTCGTGAAGAGAATGTCAAAAAATGCAGGTGATAAGGGTATTTTTCACTCAAAAAGACATCTTGTTTCAAAATTGAAATAAAAGATTATGAACATAAGCTTTGCATTATTTAATATCGGGAATATTGTCCATTGCTCATTGTGTCCAATAGATAGCGAATGATTGTGAAATATATAACACATATGATTACTTCAAAGCATAATTATTGCTGTCAGAGTCTTGAAGACAACAATTTAACCTCTGAATCTTACTCAGTAAGAAAAATATGACCTACGCTCAGATTTGTAA